>NC_142932.1:41406984-41426984 GCF_046866305.1 Octopus bimaculoides | reverse complement strand
AAGAGTAGTTTCAAATCTTTGAAGATTCAGGTGTCAGTTTTCCTAGAAAGAAAAAATGCATTTATCAATAAGAAGAGTTGAAATTAATGCATGCAAGTTTTCACAGCTGTAGCATCATTCCTTCGTAGTCAGCCGATGCACTTTTCAGCCCAGCCTTGTAGAAAACAGATGAATCCTCTAATACTTGGCCTTGCTTATTTTCTTCTGATAAATTCAATCTCTTGAAGCAACCACACTTAACTGCACTCCATTTTCCAATAAATTAATGTTATTCACCTGTGTTGCTGTTACAACAAGATAGTCTCACAAAGAAGGAATACCACTTTTTTTACATTTTATTAAATTGTTTCAAAACTGGTTCTGGAACTGAACAGGAAAAGTTACTTTTGGAATGTTTTACTGATGTGAAGACTTTGGCACTTTGCAGACTTCATCCCGATTGCCTTGGATTACAAGAAAATTTGTTAATTCCTGGACATTTCTATATTTTCAAATTGGAGAGATTTACTAGAAATATAAAGTGTAGCAATTGTGTGGAGGAATGTGAAGAGATGATCACCAGAATACAAATAACACTGCAGCAAACAGATCTACCCTTCCCAGATACAAACATGGCGAAAAAATGTTAATACATTCAAAGAACAAAACAAATGGCCATAGAAAAAGAAACTAAAAATAATAGGAATCAAGAGACACAGCAAATATTAGAAATGGTAAAAGAATAATGAAGTTGTTAGAAAGAGCAATAAAACGAGATTTTGTAGTGTAGACAGCGACAAAGAATGTCTGGACATAGGTCGACTTGAAGGGCAAGAAATATTATTTTGTTTAATATTTTCTTCGGCTGGAATTCAAGAACAGCAACAACAATAACAGTGACAGCAGCAGCAGTAGCAGCAACAACAGTGCTGCAGCAACAGAGTGACAAAAGCATCAACAATGACAACAAAAGCAACAACAATTCTTACTTAACCCCAGACCTTTAGAGAAGCTGTACCTAATGACCTCTCTGTCAATGACTGGCACATCACCATCTCTGCCCTCTCCCATCGACACCACTTTCTCTTTCTTTGCCAACCGGTCTTCTTCTTCTACTTCTTCTTCTTCTTGCTACTGCTGCTGCTGCTACAACAACAACAACAACAACAACAACAACAACAACAACAACAACAACATCAACAACAGCAACAACAACAACAACTACTACTACTACTACTACTACTACTACTACTACTACTACTACTACTACTACTACTACTACTACTACTACTACAGTAAAAAAACAGTGTTTTGAGAATTGCTAGAGCAGTAGACAAAGTGCAGTATTTGCCCAGGCTTTTTTGCATTCTGAGTTCAAATCCCATCAAAGCCAGCCTTCTGCGGTTGATAAAATAGAAGTATTAATCAAATACCAAGCTCAGTTTAATTGGCTAATCTTATGTCTTCAAAGTTGCTGGCATTCTGCTTAAATTATGCTTTTAAAACTCCACATTCAACTCCTCATCTCTCATCCTCTTTCTCTCTCTCTTTTCTCTCTCTCTCTCTCTCTCTCTCTCTCTCTCTGCAAAATCGTTTGTTACTCTCATCTATTTCATCTGCTACTCAGACTCCAGACTGGTACATTCCAGGTATCTTTCTCATCATAAAATGCAATATCCCAAACCAAAATTGCTTCTGTAACACAAAAGACTTTTTGGTGCTGGTCCATGCTACCACTGAGGATCTTGCCATGGGAAGCACATCTTTAACACAGCCAAGACCATAATCCAAAGATTTCTCCTTTTTTCCTGAATGTGGAGACACTTTAATGCCTTCCAGTTATTGACATTCTACAAGGTGTAGATGAGGCCCACGAGGGAATGTTGCTCTTACTTTTAGATGGTGTTTTTTGCCCCACAGAGATATCCTAGAACATATTCAGGTTAAAAGCTCTCAAGTGACTGACACAAAATCACTTACAAACATGCTCCAGACTGACTCTGGTCCACATGCATGTTGTGTCCTCCTTCTGTCTTTTCTACCTCTACTATAATAGTCACTGTTTCTTGAAGCAGGTTGGTATTGTGTCAGTTCTACTCAGGCATACCAACTCATTCCTCCTCCTCCTTCTCCTCTCATCCATAATGTGTCCAAACCTGCATTAAATATTACACCCAGTCCTTCCACCCCAGTATGCCAAATCTTCTGGACCCTTCTTACTTGTGTCTTTCCTGCATTTTTTAACTTGCAACCATTTATGCAGAACATTAACAGTGTCGATTTTACCAATCAAAAAAGGGCTGACAAATGCAAAGATCTCAGCCCTTTTCTTTGCAGGAAACACAATTATATTACCAGTAAATGTATTTATATGGATCACCAAGATGGCAAGCAAAACCATTTTAAGATTCCATAAGTATGATTAGATGCTATGGCAAGTTGGACATGTTCATTACAACAAATCCAAATTGGAAAGTGATTGTGAATCATTCCAGAAGAAAAGTTCAACTATCAACCAAATATTATTGTAAGATTGATTCTTCAAAAGCTGGAATAATTCCTTCTTGATTTGCTTCAAAAGGATTATCTAAGGAAAGTAATCACTTCTACATGTATAAAAGAGGAGCAGAAAAGAGGATTGCTACGTACTTAGAGTCTTTTAATCTCAGAAGAGAAACCTAAAGAATTATCTTATAATGATTGATTTATTTGCACTAAGATTCCAGATGAGGAACAAAATCCATTGTTGTTTGATCTAGTTAAAAAGAACCTGATCCACGAACCTTATGAATATGTTAATCTCATTAATCTGTGTATATCTGGTGAAGAAACAAATTGTAAACAATTCTCATATCAAAATGTCATGACTGAAGATTCCTACCCAACTTACAAATGCTGAGCTGATGAACATGGTTGAAGATCTGGCATTCTGCAAATAAAAGATGAGCTTCAAGGAGAAAATGTTGAAACTATTCCACACCAAATAACCCAGTATTTAGTACAAAGTATGAGACACATATCACCAGTAATCTTGTGGTCAAGGTGGCCACGGTGAAGTATGTATACAAATATATTATCTATGGTTGAACTGTGAGATGATGGATCAAATCCATGGCAGAAAGTAGATCAGGGATAAGATTTAGATATTTGACAATGCATTATATATCAATATATTTGACATTTAGTAGGGTTTGCCATAAGCAAGTGATGCCCTCCAATTCTAAAGTTTCTACTATATCTAAACAATGGAGAATTTGCTCTTTTTAAGCTTAATGAAGCAAATAACACATCCAGCCATGGTTTATAATAAAATGAAATCTAGGTTTATTCTTTGAAGTTAATGTGGTTGTTGTAAGTGTGAATAACAACGTTTTACACAGATATCTTCTGGCATCACAGATGTTCCAGCAAGTTGGTGGGGAGAAGATTCAAAGCAATTGAAAGAAACAGATTTAGAGATGCACTAATGGCAGTTGGAGTAAGAATAGTGGTGGAATTCCTGATATCATTTCGAATCCATGTCAGGTACAACCCTACTAAATAAGAATGCTCTTGTACTTTAAACTGCTGTGCTATAAATTAATTTAATATAAAGCAGAACCAATGAGATTTGTCGTAAAATACCTTAATAAACAAAGATGCATTGAGATAAAGTAAGAAGAGCTGACAGAGTTCCTAATGTTTTATGGAATGAAGGCAGTGAAGCTATCAGAATCGTTAGAATGCTGGGAAAATGCTTAGGGACATTTCATCTGTCTTTATGTTCTGAGTTCAAATTCTGCCAAGGCCAACTTTGCCTTTCATTCCTTTTGGGGGTCAATGAAATAAGTACCAGTTGATTACTGGGGCTGATGTAATCGACTTACGACCCCATCTCCTGAAATTACTGGGTTTGTGCCAAAATTTGGAGCCAATGTTTTATGGAATGACAGAATATAAGGAGTGTAACGTCTTCGTTTTTTAAACAGATTTTTATCTTCCATGTTTAGTACTTTGCAAACGTAATCCCTTATTTATCAAAATAACTGTCATCTATTTTCCAAAAGGCTTACAAAATGATGGGAGTGCTTAAAAGTGACAATGAACTTAATAATATTATTGTAGAACTGCTTGTGGATCTGTTGTGAGTGTTGTTGTCATGGTGATGAGAGCTACTGTTGTTGCTGGTAAATAAAAGTGTATTTCTCAGGCTGTGTGAAGAAATAACTAACAACACCTGCAAACAATTAATAAACTTTATTACTTCACATTGTGTTTTCTGTGTTGACCTTCTACAAATACTAACATCAGCCTATTATACACCATAAAAGACATACGGCTTGGGACATACAAGTTAACTGATACAATAATCTGTGCCTGACCCATCACAACTGGAAAATAACTGCCCTGTATTCATGGCAACAAAAATTCTTGTCTACTCTCTGCCATCTGTTTTAATCAGATGCATGTGGAATGAGTATTGAGACAGAACATGTGGCTGCCTCAACATTCAATGATTACCACAAAACAACTGGCTTTTTATAGAGTACAAGGAAAAAATTCTAGAAAATTGAATTACACAATGAATTGATGCTGATAGGTTCTTTAATAGTCTGATCAAGTGAAACTACTGTGATTTGATCGTGATGTTTGCTAGGCTAACTAGTGATTCGGTTTCAAATCACTGCTACAAGTCTTCTGGAAAGGGATTCTATCAGTGCATAAATGCTGAAACAGATAACAGTGTCTTATGTGAATTCTCTGACTACAAAGTACCAAAATATTTTAGAAAATGTCACATCAGCCATGTGACTCAATACTCTGGAAAGAAGCAACATAAGCTCATTAATATCAATATTTGCCAGAGCACAATAAAAAATACGAGGTCACTTCATATGACAGCAACATCAGAAAATGCTGGAATACGTCTATGTTATGATGGAACAGTATATTCTTGGTCTAAAGTGGCTTTAAAGATTGGTGGGCACACAAGTTGCAATATGTCACCAACAGGTGTAATTAGTTAGGTAATTAACCGAACAAATTTGTCATAGATGAAGAAATTATGGTTAACAGGAATATATCAGAAGCAATTAACTATATATTCCATGATAATTGCAAAAATGACAGACCTGTAGGTGGAATTATAATGGTGTTTTCTAATGACTGGCACCAAATTCTTCCGGTTGTATGACATGGATTTCATGCAGAAATTATTAATGAGTAATTCAAGATTTCTTCACTTTGGGAAGAACTTCAAATCCTGATTCATTAGAAATATGTGCATTCAAATGGTAGAGGGCAACAGTGGAAAAATAATTTGTGGAAATTCTGCTTAGAATTTGTGAAGGTAAAAAGCCTTAGAGGCAAGTTCAATCAAAGATAAAAATTCCTTGCAATTCTATGTCTGATTAACAATGGCATCATGGAAATTAATTATGTTGTAATGGATTCCTTTTTGGTTCAAAAGCGAAGAATATTTAAACAAAGACACAACCGTCAATAATATCAAATGACATCTTTATTCAACATGTCTCATTTGTGTTCAAATGTTTAATATAGCATCTCAAAGACAGTTCAGCCATTGTACTTCTAGGAAATGTTGATGCTAATAATGGTGATTATAATGGAAATAAGATATATTATTGAAAGCCTCTGCAACGCAGTTATGTATCTTTTATTTGTGTCAGTCATTAGACTGTGGCCATGCTGGGGCAGTGCCTTGAAGAATTTTAGTCAAACAAATCAACCCTGTCACTTATTCTTTTTTTAAGCCTGGTAGCACGTGTATGTGTACAGGTATGCATGTAAGTGTACATATGTATTGACAAATGACAAGTGCCTTGACCCATTTGGGGTCGTTGGGGCACTGCAGCCATGCAATGCATCTTGGGTGAGAAAGCCTGGTAGAGCCTCTCCAGGCTAAACTCATTTCTACAGCTGAGTGGAGCAACATGAAATGGTTTTGTTCAAGAACACAATGGATCACCCAGTCCAGGATCGAAACCACAATCGTAAATCCAATACCCTAACCACTGAGCAATGCACCTCCCCTAGTGGTGTCTATTTTTGCCAGCTGAGTGGATTGGAGCAACGTGAAATGAAGTGTTTTGTTCAAGAAAACAATGAATTGCCTGGAATCAAAAGCACATTTGTGTGTCCAACACCCTGACCACTAAGCCACAGGCCTCCACATATGTATATATATGTGCATAAATATGCATAAGTGCATGTGTGCTGCACCTTTAAATTCACAATGCATCATTTCATATATTGTTTACCACCTTTTAAACCTCCACCCCACTTCCTTTGCAATTTGTAAACTTTCTTTTATTTCGTAACCACTTGAAAGTTTTCTATATTTTCTATCTCTTCCAAAACTTTGTGGCTAATAAAGAAAATATCACTACCACCATCACCATCCTCCTCTTCCCTCACCTCCTCATCCTCATTATCACCATCACTTTCATCATCATCATTATCATCATTATCTTCATCGTTACAAGCATTATCTTCATCAATAAATATTTTCCCCTATCAGTATAATACTTAGATAATTTGTACCAGTTTATTCACAAATAATAATTATTTTCTTTTTTAATCATTTCTTTTTGTATTTTCATTGGTTTTCTCATCTAATTAGTCTAATTTTTGTCTCTCTTCTCATTTGTAAACTGAAGTTACATCACATCTATGAACACCCTTCAACAGAACAAATGTTTAATTGTTTGTTTTTTTTTCCAATAAATGATCGAAATTCTCTCAATATTTCATTACAGAACTAGGGATAGCTGTTAGCAGCATGGCTTCCAGAGAGTAGACAGTTCCTCAGATAGACATTAAACAGCCTGCAAAATGAACAATTTTACTACATTGGTTCTTATTTAATTTACAAATTTTCTCTCAGTAACATTGTCACAACATTTTGTTCCTACCAAGTTCCTTTTGGTTACATAAGGCTCACCTATTCCAATCAATTATTTCCCACTTTCATGTTCTGTGTTAAGAAGTTCTTCATGTTCACAATTAGGATTAAAATTAATTTTGAAATTTAAATAAAAGTTTAAATTTTAACTTTATTTTAATACTGAACCTGCTAACTTGTGAACAAAACTTAGCCCACATTCAAATTTGAAATGGGCCCCATCTTCAAGTTCATGCACTGTTTATCTTGATATGAGATCACCATGTTGTGCACATATGGCTGTGATGTATGTGTCTGTTATACCCTTATCAGACAGGTAGTCATGATGGATATACTGGGATTTGTATATTTGTACCCCAGTGTCACTTTGATGGCATGCATTGCTCTCTCACTCAATAATAATAATAATGACAATCTTTTCCATTATAGGCACAAGGCCTGAAATTTGGGTGGTGGTGGTGAGGGGGAGACGACAGTCGATTAAATTGACCCCAGTGCTTGACTGGTATTTATTTTATCAACCCCAAAATGATGAAAAGCAAAGATGACCTCACCAGAATTTGAACTCAGAACATAAAGATATCGCTAAGCATTTTGTCTGGTGTGTCAATGATTCTTCCAGCTTGCCACCTTAATAATAAAAATAATAATAATAATAATATGAAGGGAACAGTATGTTATCAGATGCGGGGGGGGCAAAAGAGTGAAGAAACAAATTAATTACATTTTGTACATCGTCACCCATAAATCAATGTTGACAGCAGCCATGTTGGCAGATATATAAGTGGGGAGGACAAAGTTTAATTGGTGTCAAATATTGCATAGGAAATGAGAAGCAAAAAAAAAAAATATATATAACAGAGAAAATCCCCAGAAAAAAAAAGTAAAATACGAGGACAGTCTTGTGTGATGTAATAAATGTAAAAGAAATCAATTAAATGAATGTGTGGTGGTGGTGGTAGCAGTGGGGAGTGTTGGAAATAAATGCAGCTAAACAAGAATGGATGTAGAAGAGAAATGTTGATTGGAAAGAAATGGTAATAATGTATTGCCAAATAATTCTAAGTAAGAATAAAAAAAAAGAAGGAAATGAAATGAAGCAAAGAAATTAGGTGAGGCTATTTACAGTCAAAAGTAAATAAATAGAAAAGGCTGTTTTCTATTGAACAACATGGACAGAGGATTAAAACTATTAAACTAAGACGTCTATAAGTCGTTTTTCTCCCTTTTTTACTTTGTTCATATTGTCCACTATGTACTTAAGAATTGCCAGTAGCCAATTTGGTTAGATTTTTCTAATTTGTATTTGGGTAAGGCTGATGCCCTCTAGCGGAAAGTATTCAATTCTCAGAAAGTTTAGTGCCTCAAACTGAAAAATAAGGAATCTAAAAGTTTGCCATTTCTCTTCATGAAAAAAGAGAACAAGGGAGTACACCATATTTGACGAATGGGTTCACTGTATTTAACAAAGGTGTATCCTGTATTTGACAAATATTTCACTATGGTGCAAAGTTCAGTTTATACCTTGCTTTACTGCACAGATCCTTTCTGCAACTGCTAACCTGTCATAAACCAGTGCAGAAACGTTTATTTGGTTACCCACTCAGCTAGAAATAGCAACTAAATCTCCTTCAGTCATACACACTATTATCTTAGATAAAGAGTTATTACATCATTTAATGTCATAATATATAACATTAATTAACTCAATTAATAGCAAAAACTATCTTTTAGTATTTTGAAATTGATGAAAGCAGCAATCTGGCAGAAATCATGCAATCTGGCAGAAATCATGCAATCTGACAAAAATCATGCAATCTGCCAGAAATCATACAATCTGGGAAAAATCATTGGCAAAATGCTTGGCAGTATTTCATCTGTAATTATGTTTTGTGTTCAAATTCCATCGAGGTCAACTTTGCCTTCTTGCGATTATAAAATGAGTACCAGTTGCATACTGGAGTCAATGTAATTGATTTAATACCTCCTTTGAAATTGCTGGCCCTGTGCCAAAGTCTGAAACTGATGTTTTGAAATTGAATACTTACCAAATTCTAAGGAAGAAAAAGTCTACAGACATTGCCCTTTGTGAATATTCTTTGCTAATAAATGAGGATGTGGCTGTGTCGTTAAGAAGCTTGCTTCCAAATCATGTGCTTGTGTGTTCAGTCCCACTACACAGCACTTTGGACTAGTGTCTTCTACTATAGCCCCAGGCTGACCAAGGCCTCATGAGTGGATCTCATAGTTGGAAACTAAAAGAAGACCTTCTCTCTTGAGAGTTTCTTTCCACAACACACACACACACAGATGTACCATTGAAAGTCAGGAGGTATAATGGATGAATATATCGACTTATGTTAAGTTATTTCCCCAGGGGAAATAAACCAACTTTAGTTGTCAAGCAGTATTGAGGGACAAACACTTATACAAAGACACACACATACAAATAATGCATAGAATGAGCTTCTTTCAGTTTCCATCTCCCAAATTCATCCACAACGCTTTGGCTAAGGCTATAGTAGAAATCACTAGCCCGAGGTGTCATGTAGAGGAACTGAACCTGGGACCATGTGGTTGAGAAGCAAATTCTTACTACACAGCCATAGTAGAAAGATTCATAATTGCCTCAAAATATAGAAGTCTTCTTTCTCCATGCTACCAATGTTTGTCCAAGGGAAAGATAGTTACTTGGTCAAAGATAGCTAGGTACCAGTGTCATCTCAGAGCTTACTGCCAGAACCCCCACCCCACCACCAGAACAGATATTACTACAACATCTTGTCCATTCCTTTGATAGTTTGACCAATGCACTACCCTGTATTGGCACCTTGCCATTTGAACTCTCAGAATTAATTCTGAATTAATTCTAAAAGTTCAAATGGCAAGGTGTGATCTTGGTGGGATTTGAGTCCAGAATGTTGAGATTAAGGATTAATACCACAAGGTATTTTCTTTAGGATGCCCTGGACGAATGGAAGAAGTAGAGTGATTATTTTCCTCAAATCACAAATCTATCCAATTATCCAACTATTCTGCCAGTTCGCTGCTTCTTCCAGAATATTTGCTACCAAATTGTTATTAGGGTTTTCTTTGCATATTTTGCAAATGAGGCAGTTAAAGGTCGGGAGAGCATGCCCCTCCCCTCCCTTGCTCCCAAGACTGGAATGGGAGACTAGGATAGACACTCTGTCAGTTATGATGACAGGGGGTTCCAGTTGATCCAATCAACAGGATGGCCTGCTTGTGAAATTAATATGCAAGTGGTTGAGTACACCACAGTCATGTGTAACATTTTTGTATTTCACAGATATGCAAGTGGCTGAGTGCTCCACAGTCATGTGTATCCTCAATGTAGTTCACAGATATGCAAGTGGTTGAGTACTCCACAGTCATGTGTACCTTTAATGTTGTTCACAGGGAGATTCAGTCTGACACAGAATGTGTTGATGCTGGCTTTTGAAATAAGGTAAGTGGACTGGAACAACATAAAATAAGTATCTTGCTCAAGGCTGCAAAGTACTATCAACTCTTGACCTTTTGATCATGAAGTGAATAGCCTCTAACCGCTTAGCCACAGGCCTTCAGTGGTAGGTGGAGGATAGGTGGGAGTTATCTGCACAGGGAATGCTGGCAATGAAGTGGTGCTACAAAGTTAGTCATGGCTTGGACCAATTCTGGTCAAGAATTTAAGTATCTTAGTTCCTGCTGAAATAAATAGTAATGACTATATGATTAATAGTATAAACTTCTATAGGTTTGTTCGATCTGCCAGAAATAATAGCGAAATGCACTTTGAAACTCTGCTATTTTAAAAAAAGGTAAAACATGTTGGATCATGTAGTCACAGGTAAACTTAGTCAGAACATGTTTTGTAATATTCATTGTGGAAATACTTATTGATCATAGGTGTGGTCAATGAGGAATGTCCTAGGGTTAAAGAACGATAATGAATGATATTACCATGAGTTCAGATGTTGCAAAGAGACAGAATTTTGGTAGGCGGGGTTAAAGTTGAATAAAGTTGGTGGCATTAGTTTGAGGAAGCACAAGAGTGGAAAGTAAAGTTGGTCAAAGAAGGAATTGAACCTGGGTTGTTCTTCACTACCCTCAAACATGTAACTTTCAAGTGCTAAAGATAACAATGAAATCTTCCTCAAATGACACTCAACTGTCTGAAATAAGATGAGGACATGTTAGATATTGTTGTCCTTAATGCTTCTAGATGGGATGGTCACAGATGGAATGTCTTTTATTAAAAGTTTGCATAAACAAAATACATTTAGGATTACACAACAACATTTGAGAGCTGACTTGTTAGAAATAGCAGCTGAATCTACTTCATGTTACATTATTTAAAACAAAAGCACAGGAATGGCTAGATGCAGGTGTATCTAGGCACAGGCATGGCTGTGCGGTAAGAAGCTTGTTTCCCAACCACATGGTTCTGGGTTCAGTTCTGCTATGTGGTACAATGTGTATTTTCTACTGTAGTCTTGGGCTGAACAAAGACTTGTATGTGGATTTGATAGATGGAAATTGTAAGAAACCCAATGTGTGTGTGTGTGTGTGTGTGTGTGTGTGTCCCTATGTTTGCCCCTTACCACCACTTGACAGCCTGTGTTGGTGTGTTTACATCCCTGTAAGTTAGTGGTTTGGCAAGAAGAGACCAATAGAATAAGTATCAGGCTTTAAAAAAAATAAGTCCGGTTGATTCATTTAACTAAAAATTCTTTAAGGTGGTACCCCAGCGACTGAAACAAGTAAAACATAGAAGTCTGAGAAAAACAGAAAAATAGGATGTGATGCTTATCGATAAGGGTCTACTTAATCAGGGCCCACTTGGAGAAGAAGTGGGTTGGGGGTCACACAACAACAAGATTTAATAATATAGATTGTTAAAAGCAGCAAATATTTCCACAATGTAATTGAGATTTTCATAAATGATTTATGTGTTTGCCATGTTTAATGCAGGATGTAAATAAGAAGGCAATTGCTAGCCAATCCATCATCAGAATGTGAACATTTCAGAATCATTGAACTAAGCTTATGAGTGGAAGAAGAAAATTTATGAAAAATTTATAAATGGAACTTCAACAGTTAAGAAAGAAATTGATGGCTGTATTCTTGAGTGTGTGTCTATGAGAGAATGAATGAAATTAGTTTCTGTGTAGTGTTTTAATGACATTTGGTTTTAACTAGCTTTTAATTTAACTTTCCAGTCTTGACAGCTATAATATATTCTATAGTCAGACTTTAGAATAATGCATTATTCCATTATTTTTCCATGAACAAAATATCTAATTTTGGAGAATCTACTTTTCATTTTATATTTATTTCTCTCACCATTTTCAATCGATTCTTTGTTTGCATGAATTCTTGTTGTGAGAACTATATTGTTAAATATCTTTCTCAACTAATCTATCATTCCAGCTAATTAATGTAAATACAATAATATGCAGTGGACTGGAGCTGAAGCTGATCTTTTTGTTGACGGAAATTCAAATCTATATTGGCTCGTTACGGTATCTAACTTAATGAAGTCATATTGAATGGGACTGCCTTGTCTTCTTGATGATGTTGCTGTTTAATAAACCCAACTCAGTTCTGATCAATCAAATCTATGTCAAGGCTTTCCAGTCATGACTATCCCATTTTGTTGTCAGGTAATACATTCAAGTCAAACTTATTCAATATATCCTTCATCCTTCATTTTTTGAAAGGGTAAGTAGTTTAAGAGTAATTTTGCTGCTATTACTAGCAGGTCAGGTGACTCCCACTTGCTCACTCCTGTTGCCAATACACAAGGTAGTCTGAAAGTCTTGTCAGCCCCTACTCAAAAGTAATAAGAACTATAGAGAAACAATATAATAATATCAAACAGATTTACTGGTTTTGGCGTATTCACTTTCATTGACACTGCCATTATCAAACATCAGAGAAGGTCTGTACGAACACCATCATTTTCGTGGCACAAAATGATGTGGTGCCATGTCTGGTTTGTTCCACAGTTCCAGAGTTTGAATGTAGGTTTTTGTTGGTTTCAACAAGATGGTGCCTCACCCACTCCGCTATGCCATCAATGTCAGGGAATACCTGAATGACCCTTACAAGGACAATGAGGAGGATGCGATGTAAGAAACACCAAGTACATTTATAAAGTAGTGGGTGTGAGGAAGTGAATCTGGCTGTAGAAACCAAGATAAAACAGACAATGGGACTTGGTGCAGCCCCTGGCTTTGCCAGCTCCAGTCAATCCATCCGACCCATGCCAGCATGGAAAATAGACGTTAATTGATGATGATGATGATGATGATATATATATATATATATATATATATATATATTTATATATATAGAAATACACACACACACAAACACACACACATACACATACATATACAGATACACACACGTACACACACACACACACACACACATAAATATATATACATGCTGTTAAATTTATTTCCAGTCATAGAGAACACTCTCGGAGTGGTCGGCGTTAGGAAGGGCATCCATCTGTAGAAACTCTGTCAGATCAGATTGGAGCCTGGTGCAGCCTTCTAGCTCACCAGTCCTCAGTCAAACCGTATAACCCATGCTAACATGGAAAACGTACGTTAAATGATGATGATGATGATGAGAGTGACCAATGGTTTCACATTCATAAAATGTTTATGTACCCATAACTTAGCAGTTCAGCAAAAGAGATTGATAGAATAAGAACTAGGCTTACAAAGAATAAGTCCTGGGGTCGATCTGTTCAACTAAAGGCGGTATTCTAGCATGGCTGCAGTCAAATGACTGAAACAAGTAAAAGAAGGAAAGTATAAATAAAATTCTTTTCCATGGAGAGAAACAGTAGCCTCCCAATGTCATAGAATTGAGAGATTTTAGACAAACACGGTTATACAACACAGTTTGCATGCTTTAGATTTGTTTTAAATATCTGCAGAATGGCAGAACCGCATGTGTTCTTCATTAGAAGAATTTTTACAAGAATCTACACAATGAGATTTTCACTAGATATTGTGAACTAGAAAAATAAATATTTACCAAAATTCAGCTTGGATAAATCTATGATATACAAATTTAATAATTTAAATGAATTTAAGATGAATGTAAGATGCTGAAATTATAGAAGGAAAGAAAACTACATTAAGTTGGATTAATATCTTTAAGAGAAACAAACAAATAAAAATTTATTGTTAATTCAAAGCATGATACATAAAAAAAGAAACTGGATTAATAAAAATAATACTTATGCATCATGACAATTGCATGTTACAAGGAGACACCATTATAAAATCAATGTCTGAATATCTAAATATCATTTGATCATTAGTTTAAGATAAAATAGTGTTTTAAGCATTAAAAAATTGTTCTGTGAAATACAAAAAAAATAAAACATTATAAGACCATTGAGTTTAGAAATAGTTGATATAAGAAGACTTGAAATTATAATAATACATCTAAGGTGTGAGCAATTTAGAGATTTCTAACTTTATATATATGTATGTCTGTATGTATGTATGTATGTATGCATGTATGCCAACCTTTGAACGTCAGGCCTCATGGAGGCAAAGTGGCTGGGTACCTTTTGAGTGTTGGGCCTCACAGAGGCAAAGTGGCTGAGTTTCCTTCGAGTGTTAGGCCTCACAGAGGCAAGGTGGCTAAGTTCCTTGTTGAGCATTGAGCCTCATAGAGGCAAAGGAGCCAAGCTACTGGGCCTCATGGAGGCAAAGTAGCTGAGTTCCTTTCAAATGAGCCTCACTGAGGCGAAGTGGTTCAGTTTCTTTTGAGCATTGGGCCTCATGGAATCAAAGTGGTCAAGCTCCCTTTGAGTATTGGGCCTCACAGAGGCAATTACCAAGACCTTTGGCATTATGTCATGCTTGAGAAGAAGACCTATCAAGCCAAGCAAAATCACAGTCATGGCAGATACCAATGTCATGCAAATGGCACCCGTGCTGGTGGGATGTAAAAGCACACCAGTCTGATCTGACAAAGTTTCTACAGCCGGATACCCTTTCTAATGCAAACCACTCCAAGAGTGTAGTGGGTGCTTTTCAAGTGCCACCAGCATGGGAGCCAGTTGGGTGGCACTGGCAACGACCACGCATACACTTGCTAATTGTTTTAGATGCTTCTTCTGTAGCTGTAAGTAAATATGAACAATGTCACATCACACCCAATCCGTTCTTGACTAGATGAGACATTCAGGATATGACAGCTGGAGTGGGAGGGAGAGGGGCAGTGCCAGTACAGATTTTAAAGCTGAATAGAATTGAGCAAGGTAAAGAGCCTTGCTCAAGGGGACAATGCATTGCCTAATCTAGGAATTAAATTTATGATCTGACAGTCATGAAACTACCACGACAGCCACTTTTGTTTAGGGCAGATGAAAATGTAGTGTATGAATACAAGAACACCTTGAATATTTGGTGTTGGTAGATTAATTGATTTATAATATAGATGATCTTTGATTTGGAAAAGTGATTGAAATTTTGAAATTAGTAAAGCTTATTGGAAATTGATTAAGCTTATTGGTAAAGAATTGATAGGAAAATTGAAGAGAATAAGAAATAAATTACATGAAATATTGAAGCTTCAAATGTGGATTAAATTAAAACCTAAATAAATTGTAATGAATAAGTTATAATATAACAGTTGAATATATTTGTTAAAAAACAAACAGTGAACAAATCGAAAAATCATTAAAGGCTAAAAGGTATTAATGAAAGGGTGATTAAATAATTAGTCTTGGCTGGAGAGGTGAAGGGTTAAAGGATATAAATCGACTGGAAATAACTGAGATTTCTATAGAACGATGAGAAATCAATAACATAGGGTGCAGATGTAATAGAGAAATAATACAAAGCAATCATATAATGAGATAATTGAATAATAATATAATTGTTTTAAAATAATAAGATAATGATAGAAAAATGATGTGAGGGGTGTGTGGGGAGAGTCAAAGAAAATCTAAGGATGATAAACAGAAAAATTAGCTGAAAAAAAACCCCGACAAATATTTACAAAACATTTGGTGTCATGTAAAAGAAACAAAAAATGTTTGTGGGTGTTAAAACATGAAATATGTGTGCGTGATATGTGATAAACTGCGAAGAATTATATGAAGAGTTGGCAGCAAAACAGAGAGGAAAATTATAAGAATGGATGATTGATGTGTTGTGGTTGATGGTATAGGGGACACAGTGTATGGAAGAGTAGTTATTACAAACATAGGAGGAAGAGGAATGATAGTCCATTTAGGATATGGTTTTGTAAAGTAATGAGCGAATAGGGGTGGAGTTCTAAGGACTGTATGCAAGTATTGTAATAGGTAGGTAGGATACGTGTTAAAGTATGAACATTTGTATTTAGAGGAGGAGAAAGTGGTGGTGGTGGTGGTAGTTGATTGGTCATCACCAATATCCCTGATGATGGCCTTTGTGTTTCATGAAAATATTGTGGAATTAAATTATAGTTAAGAGTTGTTGTCATCATTGTCATCATCATCATCATCATCATAATAATAATAATAATAATAATAATAATAATAATAATAATAATAATAATAACAACATGCAGAGCGAAGTCACTTGGCAAACATTGACATTGAACTCTGCTGTACATGTGCACTAAATTTTAAGTTTCTAGCTCACTTCTGGTGTTTACAGATGCACTTGGAAGGAACGTGTGTAGCATGTGATCATAGCATTGACCATGACAGAGGAAGCAGTCATGGCGATACCTGAAAAGTTGCAGAAAGTGTATGGAGAGGAGGGAATGATCTGCACACAAGTGTACGAGTGACTCAGACATTTCCAAGATGGCTGAAAATATGTCAATATTGACAAACGTCCTGGGAGACCTGCAACCAGCAGGACTGAGGAAAACATTGCAGCATGTATATAATAGGCTTGTTTCACTTTCCATCAAATAAGGCTTTAATTGGCCCCATGACTGAAGGTGCAGTGTAGTGGAACTGAACCCCAAACCATGGGATTGGGAAGCAACAGTTACAGGAGGATCATACTTTGTCATTCATATTCTTTAGAATGCTGAGTTAGAATGAGACCAAAATGGAATGTGAATGAAGGGGCAGATGTGGTTGTGTAGTAAGAAATTTGCTTTCCAACTACAAGATTCTGGGTTCAGTCCCAATGTGTGGCACTTTGGGCAGGTGTCTTCTATGGCCACAAGCTGACCGTGAGCACTGGAATCAATTCAATTGACTAAGACATTCTTCAGGGTGGTGCCCCAGCATGGCCACAGTCTAATGACTAAAACAAGCAAAAGATAAAAGAACTCAGCTAATAACGCAAGCAAACCTGAGTGAAAACGAAAATAAACACCTTGCTAATTAATGATCATAGACACCAATAAAAAAAGCTGAAGGTGAAAACTGATTAGCTGGGAAAATGAATGAAGAATGTGAATTGTTTTAGCAATGGAACAACAATGCATAAACACGATATAGGTCATCATTAGTGATATAAGAATATGGTTGTTTATATATTTAATATGAATTTAGGTTTCTGTGAATGTAGTTCAGGTTCTTTTCTGAATGACACGAGAGTAATGGAATCTTGGCAAAAGAAACATAGTTTCTCTCTCAGGTGCAAGCATTAAAAGGGTTATTATTTCTTTCGTATGTTTTAGCTCTTGAGAGTAAGATGAAATGTGATTGAATTGTCCTTTAATCATCAAATTATGAAACCAAATAAGATTGTTTTTGCTGGGAATCTTAACTGATTGTGTATGCAAATAAACTGGTGAGTTAAATGGATATGAGATCATGTTGAGGAAAGTATTGAGTTGTGTGAGGCTGTTGTTGAAATTAGGGCAGTTATTTGGGCTTCTGTTTTGTTGGTTAATAGTTTTACAATATTTCTTAGTGAAATGATGAGTGAACTCGCAATTAAACAACTGAGATTGGTCAACAACAATTCTCTTGCAAGACAATGCTTGACCACATGTTGCACAAAGAATGCTACTGAAGTTACAGGAATTGAACTTGGAAATATTCTGTCATCCACCATATTTATCAGACCTTGCACCAACTGACTATCATGTTTTCCAGGCTTTAGACAACTTTTTGCAAAGAAAAAAAACTTCAAACCTAAAAAAGATCCAAAAACAGCCTTTCGTAGTTTCATCACCTCTTTCTCCCCAGAATGCTTTGCTGCCAGCATAAATAAGCTACCGATAAAATGGCAAAATTATGTTCATAACTTAGGCACATACTTTGATTAAGTGCAGTACTTTTTGCTGGGATAAACTTTTAGTTCGGATATTTCATTCTTAATGACCTGATATTATGAAAGAGCTGAAATGAAAGATTGACAGAAGTTTTAGTAAATGTCTGGTATTCATGGTTTAAGGAGGAATGTGTTTTAAATGTTTGTTTTTTTAAATGAATATTCAGCAAACTGTAGCAGCTGTTATATTGAAAGGAATGTCATTTTTCCTGCTTGTTTTCTTACTGGGATGAGAAGCAGAAGTTGTAACAGGAATTACTCATAAATTTACTTCTGACCAGAACTTCATTGTATTATTAATATGAATTGCATAAAGTGAGTTGAGTGTCCAGTGGTGGGAAAGGCCTAAATGAGTTGTTCAAAATAAGATTATTATTATTATTATTATTAATGTCTGGGGTGGTTAGACTATCTATGGATATAACTTAGTATTTTATTAGGTTTCAGCCACAAATAATAGATAATTAGAGAGGTTCAAGATACCATCCAGTTTACTGACATCAATACTTTGCACATCAATATTTTAGAAGTTCAAATCGTTAATAAAGCTATCGATCATGAATGGTTTAACATTATTTAGAATTAAAAGATTAACCTCCTGATTAAGCTGACCCTGATTTCAGGAAAGCAGGATTTCACTTTGTACATTGTGTTGAAGACAAAAACACTGCTCATTTCCACAGAATTCTGAGCACACAGAATAGAATATTTGGACTTCTTATTGATCCATAAGCTGTTGTTATGTTTCACAATCATTTTGGTAGCATACACAGTGATTTCAATTTCTTTCTTTTTCATGTTGAGGAGAAATTTAACACAAATTATTGCATTAAACAAAATAACAAGTAGAATCAATGTGAAAATGTCAAAACGGTTAAATGGAAAAAAGTTACCTCCTCTTTATCAGAAATTACCAGAAACAGTTTGTTGTCAATTGGTTTGTCAAAATGATAGGCCCTACACCAAAATCGCTGACGAAATTTCTTGACTTCTATAGTAAACACTTGAAAATATGGCCTTCATGTTGTTATTATAAAATCTATAAAACGACTAATGGTGATGGTAATAGAAAAAGAAAGGGACTCAAGCTGGAAAGCAGCATTGCAGATATTGAATAAACTGTTGATGATAGTGGAAGGATCCACTGGAGACAGTATTCAATTCCCAGGCCATTGCAGTTCTGTTTCTTTATTATAAATCCTTTGTAGCAAAAAAATCAAATAATTTTAAAAGGAAGATAACGAGCATATATATATATATATATATATATATATATATATATATATATATATATATATATATATATATATATATATATATATATACATATGTATAAGCAGGGCATTGGAATACCCAGGTTTGTGCCTGGGGTCATTCTTGAAAAACGTAAAACTCTGAAGAAATCATGCTAGAATTAATTGGGGTTATTCTTTGAATGGAAACATCTAAAATAAAACTAAAACTCTGGTATGTTCTTTGCCATTTAGCTAAGAATGAATCTTTTACAGGCTTATTACAGCAAAACCCAGCGAAAGAATACAAACATACATAAAAACATATCATCATCATCATCATCATCATCATCATCATCATCATCATTTAACATCAGTTTTCCATGCTGGCATGGGTTGGTAGGCTTTACAGGAGCTGGCAAGGACAAAAGTCTCACCAGGTTCCATTGTCTGTTTTGGCTTAGTTTCTACTGCTGGGTGCCCTTCCTAATGCCAACCACTGTACAGAGTGTATTAAGTGCTTTGTACATGGCTCCAGCACCAGTGTTTTTTTATGTGGCACCAGCACCAGTGTGCTGTGAAAACTTACATGCATAAAAACATACTTTACCTAAT
>NC_142932.1:41376984-41401984 GCF_046866305.1 Octopus bimaculoides | reverse complement strand
TAGAAACGAAGGTATTTGGTTGTGAATAACGGTTCACATGCGTGCAGGACGTGGCTGTGTAGTCAAGCAATTTCTTTGGAAGCCACGCTGTTCCAGGTTCAATCTTACTGCACAGAACCTTTGATTATTCTCTTCTAGAATAGTTTCCAGTATAAGTAAAGCATTCTGTGTAATATTAGGTCTGCAGAAAATGTATAGAAGTTTCTTCTATGCGTTTGTGTCATCATTCTTGTGGTTATGAAGTCCGTTTTTCCAAGTCAAGGAATAATCAGAACAATAAATGCAACTTATATGCAAAAGCTGGATAGAAGGAAAAATAAAAGAGAAAGGCAGATGGAGACTTCTGTTGGTATGTACCGATTTCTGGGTGGGAGACAGGGTTTTTATGTGGTAGTGGACGCTGGCGAGTGGTGGTGGTGGTGGTGGTGATGATGGTGGTGGTGGTGCTGGTGGTGGTGGTGGTGGTGGTGGTGGTGGTGGTGGTGGTGGTGGTGGTGGTGATGATGATGATGATGATGATGATGATGATGATGATGATGACGACGACGACGACGACGACGATGATGATGACGACGATGATGACGATGACGACGATGATGACGACGACGACGACGACGACGACCACCTTAATGAAGATGTTGGTTGTGTTCTGGTCCTGTTGAGGATAGGTGTGTAGGTGACTGTTTCCGAATTGCATTGGTGGGGATTATTGTAAGTGATCGTTATGAAGTAAAATGTGGTTGTTGTTGCTGAGCTAGCAGAGATGATAGTAATGAGGAGGACGGATGTAGATGCGATGGTAAAGGTTATGGATGTAGTGGATGTGATGGGGAATAGTGTGAGTTGAACTAATGGAGATGGTAGAGTGTGTCAAAGAAGATGAGATTGACTAAGAGATTATACTGTTTCTGGATGGTAGAAGAGGGTGTGGCAACGAAGTACATGCAGTTTTGTATATGTGTGTATGGTTGTATATACACAAATATTTTCACCATTTGAGCGTGGCCAATGCCAGTGCCACCTGACTGGCACCCATGCTGGTGGCACATAAAAAGCGCCCACTACATTCTTGGAGGGGTTGGCGTTAGGAAGGGCATGCAGCTTTAGAAATCTTGCCAGATCAGATTGGAGCCTGGTGCAGCCTCTCAGCTTGCCAGTCCTCAGTCAAGCCATCCAAGCCATGCCAGCATGGATAGCAGACATTAAACGATGATGACGATGATGATGATAGGTGTGTATATTTATGTGTGTGTATGTATGAGTGTTTATTTGTTTTGTTTGCTAGACCAATAACGTGTGTTGTATGTATGTTTGTATGACGGTTATTGACTGCAGACTGTTTCGTGCATTGCATAATAATTATATAATAAAATTCATCAAACTATTATGAAACAAAAGAAGCACCAGACTCATATTTTGGAGATTTCATTAAAATATATATATATTGCTTTTATGAAAAAGTTTGTGTTCGTTATTCACGTGCAGATTGCAATACGTTTCTGTGTATATGTACTGTATGACTGCGTGTATATTATTGTGTATATGTAGGGCAGAATCACTAGCACACTGGGTGAAATGCTTGGCAGTATTCTGCCTGTCTTTACGTTCTTGAGTTCAAATTCTGCCGAGGTTGACTTTGCCTTTCATCTTTTTGGGGTTGATTAAATAAGTATCAGTTACACACTGGGGTTGATGTAATCGACTTAAATCCCTTTGTCCAAGATGAAAGAGATGTATTGAAACATTCCACCATCTCTACTATAGTAGTTCAGCGTATGGTAAGCTTTGCTGGTTTCTGTTATCCTGCTGGACAACTGGTCGATACTTTGTGGACTTCCACACCTTAACAGACTCAGTGAAATTGACTTTATTGGGAGAAACACACACCAAGAAATTGAGAACCTACAAAAGCTAAGGCGGTGGAGACAGGACAGACATTTCTGGTGCAACGTGTGGAGTGTATCATCTTGGTTGTGGTTAGTTGTAGAAAAAGAAATCGTAGAAGGAATTACAGTAAAACATGGAAACAACGAAATAATCTTGCTGTAAGATTTTCAGCCATTTTGTTGCAACATAGTTGTGTGTTGTGTGAGGTCTATGGATGTGCTTCGAGTTTTTGAAAGGTGTTTGGAAAGGATAATTTAGAAAACTAAAAGATTGTTCGTAGATATAAACACAAAACTGATTGTATATAATTACCTTTATTTTTAATTGCCTCAAAAACTAGATCACGATGGATCTTGCTGGTAAAATAAACCTTTCTACTATAGACACAAAGCTTGAAATTTGGGGGAAGAAAACAAGTTGATTACATCGACCCCTGTTTATAACTGGTACTTATTTCATCGACCCCGAAAGGATGAAAGGCAAGATCGATCTCAGTGGAATTTGAACTCAGAACGTAAAGACACGAAATACCGCTAAGCATTTCGCCCGGCGTGCTAATATTTCTGTAAGCTCGCCACCTTTTGCTAGTAAGCGTGTAATTTGAAAATACAGACAAGGAAAATAACATTGAAAATATCACAATGGAAAGTAATAGAGTTTATTTTACATCATTCAGAGTAAAGGTTATATGAACGCATTTGTTTTATGTACACAGGTATTTTAGTTTTCCACAAAAACAATCTGATTACTTGTGTGAAATATGTTAACGTAAATGAAATAATTTCTATGGGAGATTAGAATGCATGCACATACATAAACTGCAATCAGTAAATGAGAAAATGGATTAAATGTTTATGTATTTGAGATGGGAAAATTATTTTGTCGAGGCTGAAGCACAATACAGTCTGCTAACCAAAATAGTCAGTGAGAATTAGACGGAATGGAAGAAAACGCCAGTCTTTAGCCATATCTACCGCTACCATACATATTCGGTGTCAAGTGAATGAACCAAAGGAACGAAAAGATTTAGACTTGCTTAATACCAACCCAAGAGCCTCACCAGCTATTAGATTTTGATTGGCCAAAATAAATGTGACAGGAAATTGAGGACCTGCAAAAGCTAAGTGGGAGAGTGGACAGGGCAGGGATTTCTGGTGCAACGTGTGGAATATATCTTGGTTGTGGTTACTTGTACAAAAAGAAATTGTAGAAGGAATTACAGTAAAAACATGGAAACAGCGAAATAATCTTGCTCTAAGGTTTTCGACCATGATCCGTTTTACGTGCCAAAAATGGCTCTTAGGATGGTTAAAATATCACACGATCCATTTGACGTGACAAAAATGGTATTTTAGGCTGGCTAAAATAGCATGCATGACAATGGTAAAGAAAATTGTCATATGCATGAGATCGCTACATCAAGATAGCAAGCTTAAATGTTTTGAATGCACGCCACTGGTGCATCTGTTTCCTTATGGTAGCCAAATGCTATACACACATCGATTTCTGATTTAAAACAATTTTAATACCCAATTATTATATAATAAAACCAGCATTTTAAGGCGGTGCCTCAGAAAGGCCGTAGTCCATTGAGTGAAACAAGTAAAAGATAAAAGAATAAAAAGCTAACAATGTGCCACATCATCTTTAGTGCATTGTTTTGTGTGACATGACCCAAAGCATTCTTTTGGAAGTTAATCAGGTTGCTTACATCACAGGAAATTAAAGTTGTATTTTACTAGTCAAGCACATAATACCATACAAATTTCCATACACATAAGATAGAGGTTTGCTAGGAACGTAAGTAGCCTGAAAATGTCTCAAATAATACTCTTCACAAATATTCAGCCTGCCAGAAACAGCAGCGAAATTTTTAAAAAAGTCACATTATGCCATCTTCAAAAGAAAAACGTAAGCATTGGATAATGTTGTCCTAAATACATTATATCTTAATAAAAACACTACGTGATCATGTCTGGAATATATTGGATTGCAAATCTTGAAAATCAGATCTTATCTGATCTGGCTACGTTCCTGAACTAAAAAAAAGTTAGATATTTTGTTGTTGCCCTCATGATAGAAAATTCATTCTGATAACGTGTTTTGTCCACTTTTTCGGACTAGAGGATAGAAAACATGCAAGTACTACTGACTCCTTTTGATCATGGCTGATATCGTACCATGGGAGGCCACTCTTCTTTTTCTCCTGGAAAAAGTTATAATTGTTTATCACCTGTTTCGTTCTACTTTTCATCATCATTGAGCAAACCAGGACCATACATCCGTCTCCTTCAAAAAAGAGGCTATGCACTTCCGGACAGAACGTCTAAAGTGCTACTATGTCTAAATTTACCATTGGTAACTTTCTCTCTTGTTATACATCAAAGCAAATGATATAATGCTCGACAATATAAAGTATAATTGCTCGATTTGTCTTTTAGAGTGTGCTTATTTCCAACTTATACACAACTAACCAGTAATACACATATGCATGTATGTTTTTATATGTGTGTGTATGTGTGCATGTGGTACGATATCTCTGTTTCCTCAAAGAGAATCGGGTGGTGATAGCTTTCTAAACAATACAATTCTGAGTCAAACTGCACCCCTTTTCTCAGATGGCAACCATCTGAGTCAGGTCTTTCTGCACAATCTTCTTTTATCGTCGGAATTTAATTTCTGTCTTCTGATGCAATAATCTATGCTCATGGTGGCACATAATTGGGGTGGTTCATACTTATGGTGAATTATAATAATTCTTTTGTCACTTTGACTTTGTGAGGTGCAACAACTTGAGATATCAAAACCTCCCCCCACCTCTTCTTTCCATGTCCTCCTCAGTGTTCTTCCGTCAGCATAGAACACTTACTTTTTAAGCCAGTATCTCATACTCTATTCACATTTCAATATCAATTTCATTGCAAAGATCTCTCTTGCATAAATCGGTTGGAGCTGTTAATGCTCAAATGCTCTCTCTCATCTCACTTGTGACTTGTGCTCCATCTTTCACAGAGGTTAACATAGCAGATTCAATGATACATACCCAAATCATTTCTCTTCAGCCGATGCGTATATACATTCAACATTTAATGCCCGTGTTTCATTACTATGCAACATCAAACTTCTTGCAAATAGTTCCTACATTATGTAGATTACATACACACATGCATGCTTTCATGTAGACATACATACATACATGCTTACATGTAGACATACACAGATGTATGTGCGGTATGACTGAATGGTTATGAAGTTCGTAATTTCACTTCACTGCCACAAGGTCTGGAGTTCAATATGACTATGCAGAACCTTGAGCCAATGTCATGTCTTATAGTCTCGAGTCAACTGATGCATTGTGTTGGAAATAGGGGTGACAGAAACCTTTTAAAAGGTCGTGGAAGGGGTTGTAACTTTTCATAGATTGCATCATGTTGATTCTGCTTGAGAATTGCATTGAAGGTAAATATGTCCGTGAAATCCTCAACTGATTCCATGTTAATTCTGGAACAGGTAAGCGAGTTGATAGAATACGTGAATCCTCAAAGTCAAATGGTGGAGACCCATCACCGAAGAAGTATCTGAATGTTAAAGAACAGGTAAATTATTGATGAAAATATGAAGAGATAAACATCTGAGATAGAACACAATATTAATCACATTAAATATAAAGAGAACCAAATTTTGATTTAAAGATTGTCGCACATGGCCAGCAAGTTTGGGGGAGAGAGTAAGTCAATTAAATCAACTCCAGCAATCAACTGGTTCCTTATTTTATCGATTCTGAAAGGATGAAAGGTAAAGTTGGCCTTGATAGCATCTGAACTCAAAAATCGTCAAGACAGAAGGAATTCTGCGTTGCATTTGTCCCAATGTGGTAATGATTCTTTTCTTTTATAAGCGCAAGGCCTGGAATTTGAGGGATGGGTATATTCAATTACATCGACCCCAGTACTCAACTGGTACTTAATTTACCGATCCTGAAAGAATGAAAGGTAAAGTCTACCTCAACAGAATTCGAATTCAGAACATAACAACAGGCGAAATACCGCTAAGCCTCTAGACAACCAACTATTAACCACGTGATGATTGCTTATTGGAAAGAAAACAAAATTGTATTTATGGATGAAATAAATTCCTGTTTTCAACCGACAAATAATGAACATATGTAATAGGGATGTGTCTGAAGTAAAGTAGAAGTGAGTCTTTGGCCTTGTTAGACAATTTCTTTAATATTGGTGCTGCGTCAACTGCACTCAGTACCTGGTGTATGGCGAATGGTAATAGGTAAGACATTAATATGATTGTCTTATACAGGTTCGTTCCATCTTTTTCACAAAGAACACGAAAAAGTCTAATATCTTTAACATATCTCATCGTTATCTAATATATTCCTATTGTATCGACATCAGTCAAAAACTTTATGGTACTCGTTTATTAATTTTAAAATCAATAGAATTATTTCAAATGTTGTAGCAGAACATGTAAAGCTTATTGTTCATTCAACTAAACATCATGCCAACAATGTTTTCGAGGGCCGGAATAAGTAATGTTATTCAGTGCATAACTAAATAATCAACTGCAAAACATATTTCTGAAATTCCAGAATCTTTTTGTGTTTTGTATCCGTAATGGCATCGGAAAAACCGAAAATTAATGTCTCAAGAATTAATCTATTTAAATATTGAAATAGTTCTAAATTGCTTCACTTATTCTTTTTATGGATTAACTCTACTATGTATACCATGAAATAAACACAAGTTTTAAAATGCACGAAGAATTTACAATAACCCAGTATGTATGTGTGTGTGAGTGCGTGTGTGTGTGTGTGTGTGTGTGTGTGTGCTTGTGTACATGTGTAAGTCTGTGCATGCATGCATGCATGAATATATGTGTGCATGTATTTGCGGCAATGCATATGTGCATATATATATATATATATATATATATATATATATATATATATATGTATATATATATATATATATATATATATATATATATATATATATATATATATATATATATATATAGATATATATATATATATATATATATATATATATATATATATATATATATATATATATATATATATATAAGTCAGTAAATAGTGGGGTTGTGTTAACCGCACGTGGAGAAATAATAGGAAAATGAAAAAAAGCCAGACTGCTAAACTGGAAGCATAATTTAATAAAGATTTATTCTAACCGGTTTTCATTGCGAAAAGCAAATTATCAAGAAGAAGGAGAATGAAAATGTTTTTTTACAAAGAAGTACAAAATGAAGAAAATAATATATAAAACAATAATATATAAAAAAATAAATATACCCATACATTATATTGTCTTTGAGCTTTTGTAGTTCAATAGTAGTTCATGTATAAACTGGTAGGAAAAATAAGGATGCATGAGAGTTGAGAGTTTTGTTAGGTTTAAAAAAAGGGTTAAAAGTTTGTGTTAAGCAGGAAATGTGGTGTCAAAACAGGAAGTATGTGTAAGGGGAGACAAGTGTTTTTAGTTGGAGTTATGAACTCTTTTTCAACAGGAAGTTTGTGTCTCTTCATAGAGAAATAAGGTCACTGAGGGGTGTGTGTGTTAAGAAATGGTTGGAATTTCTCTATGGAAAGATTCTCCTTGTTGATTCTTTCTTGTGTGGAGATTCTGTCTTTACATTGATAGAAAGGGAATATAATGAATTTAGGGTTTTTGTTTCTGGCGCAAGAGTCTATGTGGCCACTGAGTGGAATTTGGCGGTATTGAGGGAGGTTTATTTGTTCCTTATGGACAGCTACTCTTCTACGCAATGGGAGGCTCGTCTGTCCGATATAGAAGTTTTGGCAACCTGCGCAAGTGAGGACATAACCTCATTTATGTCCTCACATTTTCATTCTCCTTCTTCTTGATAATTTGCTTTTCGCAATGAAAACCGGTTACAAGAAATCTTTATTAAATTATGCTTCCAGTTTAGCATTCTGGCTTTTTTTCATTTTCCTATATATATATATATATATATATATATATATATATATATATATATATATTTATATATATGTTCAACTTATCCATCTATCTATCTGTCCATCCATCTATCTATCTATCTATCTATCTATCTATCTGTCTGTCTGTCTGTCTGTCTATCTATCTATCTATCTATCTATCTATCTATCTATCTATCTATGTATCTATCGATATGTATGTATGCATGTATGTGTGAATTTCTCTCTCTCTCTCTCTCTCTCTCTCTCTCTCTCTCTCTCTCTCACCAAGATATGTGACAGATTACTGTACTTGAGAAGATCCAGGCACCACAAGAGGATTGAAATCCTAAAATCAAGGTGCCATCTAAAAAGTACCCAGTATATTCTGTAAAGTAGTTTGGTCTAAAAAGGGTATCCAGCCACAGAAATCGAGCCAAAACAGATCATGGAACCTGGCGTTGCCCCTGGCGTTGCCCCTGGCGTTGCCCCTGGCGTTGCCCCTGGCGTTGCCCCTGGCGTTGCCCCTGGCGTTGCCCCTGGCGTTGCCCCTGGCGCTGGCCCTGGCCTTGTTAGTTCCTTTCAAGCCATCCAGCCCATACCAACATGGAAAACGAATGTTAAATGTTGCTGATGATGAGGATGAGGGTGTACATATAAAGGGAAAGAATGAGAGAGATAGAGAGAGCGAGAGAGAAAGAGGGAGGATAGAGAGAGAAATTCTCGTAAAACTTAAGGAATCTCAATCTCTGACTTGCAGAGAAATCCTCACCATGAGTGGGAACACACAAACAGAAATATTCCATTCCTAGTCACCCATAATCCTAAAAACCCCAACATTTTATTTTTGGTGAAACAATAAATTCTGCTCCTAATATCAAATTTAAAATATTTGAAGAGTCAGATGTTAATAACAGCTGTAGGGCAACCACCAAATGTTAAAAGATTTTTCAAAGGATGAAATTTACATAAGAGATGAATTAATGTAGGTAACAAACCATAAAGTCCCTCACTGTCAGATGTTTCAATTAAATGGACATAGTAAAACAAAATCGAAAAATGGGAAAGAAATTGAAGGTGAATGCAGGTATAATCTGCCAAATGAAAATTATTATTTACTGCTTCATACATTCACATTGCAATGAAAATTAGATAAGAAACACAGGTTAGAAATTAATAGACTGGGTCAGGATTCATAAGCAAGACATCAATGATCCTAACTACGTATCTGTTTGAAATATTTCCCAAAGTGAACATCATAATATTTTTGCACATAAAAAATTCAAAATCATCCCTTTTCTCAAAAGAATAGCAAAAGAAAAAAAAATCATTTATAGAAGAATAAAGATGAATGCATAATAATAATAAAAAATCCCAAACCAAATCTGAAATCACGAAGAACTCTTCTAAAAACTACTTGCAAATAAATTACCTTACATGTGTGTTTGAGGAACTGAAAACAGACAAAAGTGCTTACATAAAAGCTTTCTTCCATAAGGTCTGTAATTAGTTTTTATTTTCCCCAGATTATTAAACAACATAATAAAAATTTATTTTTTTAAATATGACTATATCAAGAAAATTTTATAAAAGATTTTATTAAAATTTTATAAAAATTTTCTGAAATATATATATATATGTGTGTGTGTGTCTTTCCATATATGTATATATATATATGCACACACACACACACACACACATATATAAATATTTATGCACATATATATGTATATGTGTATATATATATATATATATATATATATATATATATATATATATATATATATATATATATACATAATCACCAAACCTGGACCATAACTATGGTCTATCCATACCACTTACTCAGCATTACCTGACACCTTTGGGTCTTCTTGACACCATTACCTCTCATAACCTCCATAGCCTTGGTTTATTTTATTATGAAAAAAATTTTTTTATATATACATTGATATATGTGTACATACACACGTACATAATACATACTTGTATATATATATATATATGTGTGTGTGTGTGTGTGTGTGTGTGTGTGTGTGTATGTATGTATGTATGTATGTATGAATAAAGGTCCTGTCATATATGAGGGAGGGAAAAAAAGTGTAAATTATCGTCAGCCAAGAAACTATCAAACACAGTGAACTGGTTCAGTGTTTATATACAACTTTCTCCCATTTATTAGTCGATGTTTTTTCATATTTTCCTTAGTCTTTGGCTTGTTATTGTGCTCGTTTATTTTAGCTTTGGTTTCGCGATTCTTTTGGCTTCTTATTCTGATTCTTTTGCTTGGAATATGACAATTTAGTCATTGTTAAAATTTATAAATTTAGAAATTGTTCAACATTGTCATGTTTTTATATTAAAACAATTATTGTTTGCATCTCTCACATTCTTTCAAACCCACAAACACATAAACAAACCTTCTCTCTATTTCTTTGTGTTTGTCTTTTCCGTCCATCTTTCTCTTTACCTCCATCTCTCATTCTTTGAGTTTCATGTAACCTTGTAACTAATACAAGTGCACACACCCACACATACACCCACACCCACCCACACACACACACACACACACACACAGAGCATACAATCAGAAATTCCCAGACTTACACATACACATATTCACACAAATATACACCCTAACACTTGGCAAATTCATGTTTACACATAGAAAACGCACATTTTGCTCTCAAACAATAAGTGAGAAAAATAAATTTCAAATTAAATAGAAAATAAAGAAAAAATGTTTGTCTCACTTACACAAAACATAAAATTCAAAAACAAAAAAAATGCAGTAAACAACAACATCAACAAAAATAACAATAAAAATAATGTTTAAAAATGTTAATATTAATAATAAAAAATAGCAGAAATAAAAAAAAAAATCAACAACAACACTAATAGTGATAATAATAATAATAATAATAATAATAATAATAATAATAATAATAATAATAATAATAATAATAGCAACAATTATAATAACAAGAAAAAGAATTGAAGGAAATAAAAAACAAAAAAGATGTTGGGAAATATTGATTTTGATTTCTGTCTGCAAAATAAAGAAATAAAAAGTGAAACATAAAAAGAATTCACTAAATTAACACACACATACACACGCAAACAAAGAAACAAACACACATACATACGCACACATGCATGCACACACTCATACACAAACAAGTGTTCATATACACATACATACACAATGATACGTAAATACAACTATCATAAAAAAATCACTTGAAAATCAAATGAGTTCACATACAAATATATATACATATACATATACATATATATATATATATATATATATATATACATACATCTCTCTCTCTCTCTCTCTATATATATATATATATATATATATATATGTGTGTGTGTGTGTGTGTGTGTGTAAGTGTATGTGTGTGTGTGTGTGTGTGTGATATGGTATGTTCTTTGTCTCGATATAACTTTTTACCTGTTAATCAGGCGTACATTGAAGTGTAAGTCCATGTGGTACCTTCATCAGCGGAAGTGCAAAGAGCATTATAAATGTGCTTGCACAGAAGCCTAAGATGTACGGAAATGACTGAAATACCACAAACAAATAATTTCTATTTTTTATGAAGCTTAACACAATTAGAATTCTATTTGGAATTTTCTGGATGAAAGTATCACAAACTGTGGATTTTAAATTCCCTATATTATAAATATATATTGATTACCATTAATATATACAGTTTGTAGGGACAGAATATTATCTATCCCTCCCATCATCCATCTGGCCATCCATATGTGTGTGTGTGCATATGTGTGTATGTGCATGTGTGTATGTGCATGTGTGTGGGTATGTGTATATGTGCAGGCATGGCACCTTTTTCTAGTGATTTGTACTGTAGTCTCAGGAGAACCAAAGCCTTGAGAGCGAATTTGGTTGACGAACACTAAAACCTCATTTTATAAAGCTTTTACTTGTTCCATTCAACAGACTGTGGCCATGTCTTGAAGTATTTCAGATCAATGAAGAGCTGCCAGTACATTTTAAAAGATTTCTTTAAACCTGGCACTTATTTTATCGCTCGTTTTTGCTCAGCCACTAAGTTATGTTGATGTGAGCACATCAACAGCAGCTGTTGAGCAGCTACAGGGGACAAATACAGACACAAAGGCACACTCACACGAACACACACGACCCCCCACACACACACTTATATATATATATATATATATATAAGTACATATATATACGTACATACACACACATATATGTACATACATACACACACATATACGTACATACATACACACACATATATATACGTACATACATACATATATATATATATATATATATATATATATATATATATATATGGTGGTTTGGTGGTTGTCTACTCCTTACACAGAGTTTAACCACCTCCTGCACCTACACCTTAGCCCTTTCATGGCGTCTGATGTGGCTTTTTAAACCAGACAATGTTTTGAAAAAACACCCACACAGATTGCACCTCTGATTTGAACTACCAATACCTGCAGGTAAGTTCTGTTCATTGTGGATCCTAACATGTCTTTTAAGACCCCCATTGGATTTGCAATATATATATATATATATATATATATATATATATGCATACATACATATAAAATCCAGGGATCTAGGTGTAGGAAAAAAGTTAACTAAAATTCGATGCAATCATCATTAGGCAACTCCATCTGTTTTTTTATATATGACCCTGATTGTATATTATACACATTGTGTATAATATATATCATTCATAGTAGTGTTAGAGAAAACTGAAGTTGAATGTATTGTGACGATCCGTGTAATGAAGGCTTGATATGTTATTTACATTTTTATAATTCTCTTCTGAGGTGCCTCAATTCCTCTGATATTTTGTTTGGTATTTTAATGAATAGAAGGAGGATAATACTTAGATCTTTGAGCCAGTAAGTCCTAAGATTCAATGAACTTGTGCCATGAGCCATAGTAACTTCATTGTTGATGTATTGGAGCAGAGATTTTCGTGAACAATTGCTCTAACATTTCCATTATTGTTAGACTCTGTGAGCGGTTTTTTTCCTATTTAATCCTTATTTTCAAAGCTGATGAGGTCAAAGTCTTTCTTGTTTAGCAGTAAATTGTTGTCGTGCTTCACCAATTGACTGGCAGCATCTCTGTTAAATCGACATTTTATCTACTCATTTGATCCTTCAATGATCTTTATGAAACTGAAGTCATTTTGTGAAATTTTCATGACATTCCTTCAGGGCTTAAGAATGGCCGTTGGGCATGTTTCTGAATAGGGTCTGTTGATTTCATTCCTTTCTCCTATCACATGTGATGCACGAAACTTTATTTCAAGGATGACAAATTAGGGATACCTTTACTGATACCATTAAAGTCATCTTTAGTTAGGATCGCTAAATAATAATTAACTTAGCCTGTGCTTGTTAATTAACATGTCTTGGTAGCTTGTTCCATAATTTTACTAATTGTTTCATGTAGCTGTATGTAGATGTAGGTACCCACTCAACCCTCTCATCTTTGTCTTACCTGCACACCAGAGACGTGATACCTGGGGATGAGATGGAGGGGGGGAGAAGGCTGTACCAGTACCCAGTTGTTGTTCATTTTCAACTGAGTATCCTGGAGCAGCATGTACGGATGTATCTTGTGCAAAACACATTTTGTTTGTGCAATGGTGAGTCAACTGTATTTTGCAGCATGGATAGGGAACTATTTTCAGCAAAAAATTATTTTGAAAATTACCCCATGTCTTTCATGCATGCTGTGAAATTTTTTAGGGTCAACTGAAATCATGAAGTCCTCCACTTACAAAGACAATTTATTACACTGCATTTGCAATTGCAAACAGCTGTCCTTGCAGTCAAGTGGTGCTTATCAATGTGTTGCGAATCATTGATGGCAGTTGCAGCCAGATATCAGTAGCAGCTGGATGGTCAGCAGTGATGTGTCTAATACAGTCTCCATGGTGTATGGCATGGATAATTTCAGAAGGGTTAAAGTGAAAAGCATAGTTTTGTGTACGACAGTAATACCTGGTAGTAAGCCACAAGAGAGGAAACCATTGTCTGGGGATTTCACTTCATGAGGTGTATCAGTGCTTGCCAATTTTTTCCAGTAGTAGAACTGCCAGATACTGCCGAGTCACGTGGGCAGACCAATGGTAAAACAGAAAATTTTTTTTATTAGAATAATATTTCCAAAATCAGCTTGTGTCTCTTGAGATGCAATGTCTACCTTATGTCAAAAAATACTGTAACCATTTCTTTTCAACTATTGTATTGGGGTGTGATTCCATAATATATTGGTAACTATGTCTGCAAAGCAACTATGAATTTAATTCCCAGAGTTTGTGTAAAAGACCAGACCATAAATCATAGCTCATGCATCTATTTCTCAATCTGTTTGCTTTGAGCAAATCCATATTGTCAAATAGATGCAGTGGAATAAGTGTGTCCGGTTTAACTTTAGGATGCTGGATTTTAAGTTTACTACATGCTATGTGTAGTGGTCTGAGTTAAGAGTTTCTTCAAATAAGATATTGTGGAAGGTAAGAGAGGGGTTGCTGAACACAAGGTGGACTAGAATCAAGTGCAGATTGTGACAGGTAATATATAAAAAATAATATACATACATACATGCATAAATATCAGCTAACTCACATATATGTAAATGGCATAAATGTTCTGTAAAGAAATCATTTCTGATCAATCTCTGAAAGGAGATGAAAATCCTACATAATTATCCAAAATTCTAACTACCTATATTTTCTTAATATATATATATATATGTGCGGGCGACACATGACATGTGCGGGCGACACATGACATGTGCGGGCGACACATGAAATCTTTCGAGCGGGATCGTTGCCAGTGCCCCTGGACTGGCTCATGTGCGGGCGACACATGATATCTTTCGTGCGAGATCGTTGCCAGTGCCCCTGGACTGGCTCTTGTGCGGGTGACACATGAGGTTTTCTCGAGCGAGATCGCTGCCGGTGCCCCTAGACTGGCTCATGTGCAGGTGACACATGAAATCTTTCGAGCGGGATCGTTGCCAGTGCCCCTGGACTGGCTCATGTGCGGGCGACACATGATATCTTTCGAGCGAGTTAATTGCCATTGCCCCTGGACTGGCTCTTGTGCGGGTGACACATGAAATGTTTCGAGCGGGATCATTTGCTAGTGCCCCCCGGACTGGCTCATGTGCGGGCGACACATGAAATCTTTCGAGCGGGATCGTTTGCCAGTGCCCCTGGACTAGCTCATGTGCGAGCGACACATGATATCTTTCGAGCGAGATCGTTGCCGGTGCCCCTGGACTGGCTCTTGTGCGGGTGGCACATAAAAGACACCATTTCGAGCGTGGCCGTTTTCGTGCGGGTGACACGTAAAAGCACCCACTACACTCTCTGAGTGGTTGACGTTAGGAAGGGCATCCAGCTGTAGAAACTCTGCCAAATTAGATTGGAGCCTGGTGTTGCCATCTGGTTTCACCAGTCCTCAGTCAAATCGTCCAACCCATGCTAGCATGGAAGGCGGACGTTAAACGATGATGATGATGATATATATATATATATATATATATATATATATATATATATATATATATATATATATATATGTATATTGATCGAAACACCTGTAAGCAGTTGATTTAGCAAGTGGGTCCTCATCTCAGTGAGTAGGGCTGTTGTGCAATACTGCCATCATGAGGAAGGCCTCAAAATGATATCCTTTCTCTCCTGATAACCATATAAACTTGTTAGCATCCAGTATGCAGAGGTTTCAACTCGTAACAATTGCATCTGAAAATTCTTTGCAAGTATATGTATATATATATATATATATATATATATTTCAAAAAAGGTTAGAGGATAAGAAAGATTAACTTTCTCACCAAGTTTCAACATGCTTATGCCAGGCAGCAAATATATACATATATATATATTAATATATATATATATATATATATATATATTAATATATATATATATATATATATATATATATATATATATATATATATATATATATATATGTATATATACATATATATATATATATATATATATATATATATACATATATATATATATATGTATATATATGTATGTATGTATATTTAAATATATAGAAAGAGAAAGAGAAGGGCAGGTAGTAAAAGCTACTTCCTCACAAGTTGAAAAAGAGATGCTCCAATGAATATCCACAATAATAGCCTCGATACGAAATAGCTGTAAAGTGGGCGAGATGAATAAAGTTTTCTAGAATTAAAGTAGGTTAATAATGGACTATAGTTTCGAGTTAAAAATTCAAGTTAAATAAATTAATTTTAAAAATTAACTGAATTTAAATTTGCCATGTATCAAGGCTATTATTATGGATGTTCATTGGTGCATCTATTTTTCTGCAGGTAAGGAAGTAGCTTTTACTGCCTTTGTCTCTCTTTCTCTTTGTATGTATATATATATATATATATATATATATATATACATATATATATATATAATATATATTGTGTCATTTAAACAGAGAGAGGAAGAGAGAAACAGAGAAAGAGGTAGGCATTCCTGTAAATTTTATGTTAAATAGCTCAACATAACTAAGGTGAAGGTTATTTTGCTCTGGTTTACTTATTTGATGTACACAAACTTAAGTGAATCCAACAATGTGTGTGTAGATATGTATATATATATATATATACATACATATATATATATATATATATATATATATATATATATATATATATATATATATATATATATATATATATATATACATATATAGATATACATACATATGTATATATATATGTATAGATATACATATATATATATATATATATATATATATATAAATATATATATATATATATATATATATATATATATATATATATATATATTATATATATATATATATATGTATATATATATATATATATATATATATATATATATATACATATATATATATATATATATATATATATATATATATATATATATATATATATATATATATATATATATATATATATATAAAATATAAAATTACTATTTGTAAATCTCTCAACGAGATGTATATATCTGTATCTATGTATGTATATATGAATGTGCATATGTATGTATACTCAACTCATCCAAAAAAACTACAGAAGCAAACCTTTTTGCCAAAAGTGATAGTCTGCACTGTTTACTATTGGCCATCTTTCTATACAAAATCACACAATACGTGACATTGTGAAAGGAGGACGCAAAAGAAGAAATGATTTTCTCTAAATGCTTTCATTATTCTGCTGCTAGTTTTTCTTATATCTATTTTTTCACCATTTCCCTCTGTTTTTTCTTCATCTATGTAATTATTTATGTGTTGTTGTTTTGTATTTTTTAGGGGTCAGGAGGCTGATCCCCCACCTTCTCCTTCCTAACTTCATTTTATTTTGTTTTGCGAGAAGTGCAATTAATGACCTTATCGCTGGCATTACATCAGCAAATCTACTTAGGTTTCCAAAGGTTATACACACTTACAGACACACTGCATTCAACACACACACACACACACACACACATCACATGCATATATATACAGAGAGGCACTTATGAACACAGACCCACAGACTTTTATATACACACATTAGTCTTTATACATGCAAAGATATAATGTCTGCCTCTGTGTGTGTGTGTGTGTGTGTGTGTGTGTGTGTGTTCGGATATCTGAAAAGCCCAAAATTTACTTTTTAAATTTTCCTAGCTATATTTTTCCATTCATATATGCATGCACGTGCGCACACACATATGCATACACATACATACAGACACATGTATATATATAAATATATATACATATGTACATATATATATATATATATATATATATATATATATATATATATATACATCAATATATATATATACATATATATATATATATATATATATATATATATATATATATATATATATATATATACACATATATATATAGATACACATGTATTTATATCTATGTATACATGTATATATATATGCATTTATGTACGTATGTATGTATATATTTGTAAATAGCTTAACTGAAAAAAAAAACATTTCGCATTTTTTTTCCAGATTTATCAAGAAATAAAGAAAATGAATATATGATATGTAAAGTGAAGTTATCTCTGGAGTAAATAAGAGCAGCCTTTTTGTTTTTCTTTTTTCCCCTCTTTTTACCTTCTCTGAACAGACCTAAATTCATACTACTCTCAAGAATCTTTTTATAATTTTCATTTCTCTTCTTTATTTGTATTTATTTATTTATAATTTTTTTTTTTTTACATGGTGCATGCGAAGATCATCTGACTTGAATTTCTCTTATCTACATCATATCTGGAGCTGCAACAAAGGTGGGTCGGATGAAGAAAAATGTTGAATGATAAATTGTGATGACAACAATAAAAACAGAATCAATATCATTGAACGTAGCGAGTCATTTCCTCATGTGGGTGGCTCATCTTTCTGTATGCTCAGTGAAGAAGAAAAACTGTTTTAGAGAAATATAAATTAAAATATCGCTGTCCCACACACCACCACTACCACTGCCATGCCAATCCTTTTAATTTATAAATTTATTTATTCTATCTCTATCTCATTATCTATTTTTTTCTTTATAACTCCTGGTTTATTCGTTTGTATTTTTTTAGATATTTTATTCTTTATTATTATTTAAAAAATAAAATAAAAGTAAAAAGATTGTTATTTATATTTACACTGCAGCATCTTAATCTTATTATAGAATTACACTCACTCACACACTCATACACATCAAGGTGCATACTTTTATACATGCACACATGCACATGTGCACACATGCACACATGCAAAAATCTGCTTGTTCATTCATTTGTTTTATATCTGAACAGTTGAAAACTTTTCCATTCTGACTTGGAAAAGTGTTTGTAAAACAAATTAAAATAGCTTACTTATCAAAATAAGGGGCTTACATTCCATTTGTCATCACCAATCAAGAGTAAATAGGCACTGGACAACCCCTGCCACCATGGTGTGGCACTTGAGCAAGTACATTGTTTACATTATTTACATTTGACGGATATTTGTCCTCATCTTGTTTGTTGTTAACACAACATATCCCCTGATATACCCTCCAGCCTTCATCAGGTGTCTTGGGGGAATTTTCAAATCTGGGTTCTCATTTCTAAGGTATTTTTTCGATGTTGTTATTATTATTATTATTATTCAGGTCACTGCCTGGAATCAAACTCAGAATCTTGGGGTTAGCAGCCTGCGCTCTTAACCACTAAGCCATATGCCTGTGGGCAACTATGGAGTGAATTTTAGGGCTTATAAACCTGGTGGATGCTGGTGTACAGCTGATGACTGAACTTAGTCTGCTGAACAACAACATTGAAGAACTCTTCAGGATAACAGTAAGTATTCAACAAGGATATCTCCTCTCTCCAATACCTTTCAACATCTTCCTGGAGAATATCATGCAGGAGACACTTCAAGACCTTTACCTCTCTGTTTCCATGAGAGAATGGTCCATTTCCAACATGCACTCTGCTGATGATATTGACCTGTTAGGAAGCAGTGAAGCAGAACTACAGGAGATTGGAAAAAAATTGGAAAAAGTATTAGGAGTATACAGGATGGAGATCAAAAGAACAAGATCCTGGTTAATAGTAAGAAACAAAACAAAGCAACCAGCATCTTTTTAAATGGAGAGAGATTTGATGAGGTGGACACCCTCAAATGCTTAGGATCCACTTTAACCAAGAACAACAGATATCAAAAGGAGATAACAACAAGAATCAGTCTAGCCTCTGCTGAAGTTGAACGACATGGAAAAAGCAATTCCATTAGTTTTCCAGCAAGACCCTGGTAACTTCAATCCTTCTGTATGAGTCTGAGAGATGGAGTCTTACAGCTGACATGGAGTGAAGAATCCAGGCATTTGGGTACAAATGCTTCTGAAGGCTGTTACACATCTGGTACACAGCACAAAATGATCATAGTTGTCAAGCATAAAGTCAATAAATACTCTGGCAGACAGGAATCACTCCATGCACAGGCACAAAAGATGAAAGCTTTCCTGGTACAGTTATGTATCCTGCCACAACTCCCTGTCTGAAACCATTCTTCAAGGCATATTGAGGGTGGGGCAACAGATAGGCAGACAAAGAAAACCTTAGTTAGACAACATCATGGGCTGAATAGGTCACAACACAGTGAACCTGCTATGCAAGACAGAGAACAGAGACAAAGGGTGATGGCTGACTATTAATGCCTCAAGAGTGGTACTTCAAAGGCTGGCTGCATCAGTTAACAGGATCTGGATGATGACAAACATTATTAAAGACAGTATCAGATGTCAGGAGTCACTTAGCTTAATGGTACACAGCACATAGCTGGAACTTTAGAGGTATAGGGTTCGATTCTTGATAGCAGACTGCTGGCCACTTTCTTCCTTCTTCTCAGGATATTTATCAATTCTTCTTAACTGATTTTACTTTTATTTTGCATTCAATGATTACTTTTATTTCTGTAAAATACCAACTTGGTGCTTCAAAATTTGTTTATAAAAATATGTTCAAACTGTCAAAAGAAGTGTTTTGTGTGTGGCTGTTAATTAATATTATAATCACTGAATCCAATTTTTGGCAACATCACACATTAGTTTTGGAGAATAAAGTAACAACAAAGAAGGGCTCCTTACGTTCATATGAAAATTTGGGTAGACAAAGATTCTCCAGAAAAAATTCCAAAAATAATAGAACAATATACTACTTGCAGATTGCCAAGTTCAGTATCTAGCTTTACTCTTTACAGTTTGGTTACTTGTTTGCAAATGCATTCATGCAGAAAAAACATGCTGAAGAATTTATGGAAAAGGAAAAAAATGTGATTAAAAAATGTAAATTTGGCTTTCCTAAGGCTGAAAGAAGAGTTTAATTTCTTCATTGTTGCTGAAAATGTCAAATGAAAAAGAAATGGAAAAAGTGTTAAAAAAGTTTCATCAACCTCAAAGAAAATCATCTGAAAAATTTATCAATGATTACAATCCTTTACTGCTTTTAATATGGCAAGCAAGTGTTGATTCAGTATATTGGAGAAAACGGTATGATATTGATCAGGTGACTAGCTACAAAATAAAAGCCGAAGAAAATGAAACTAAAGGTGTTTGGGAAAAGTTGGATCAGCATAAATTTCTTAAATTCTTCATCAAATATGTGTGCACTTTTTAAATATATTTTGCAGTTTTTTTTTATGTTAGTTAATATTTTTGATTTAAATATTTCTTTGTATTAAACTAAAACATTTCTGCTTTATAAAAAATATAAGGTAAATACAATTAGTTATAATTCTAGAAACAGCACAGAGAAAACGGACTAGAATGAAAAATGTGGGTGCAGAGTATTAGAATATTTTCAAGTACTGAACTTGAAAAAGTAGAGGACAAGCAGTAATTAAGTCCGGAAAAGTAGAGGACAAGAAGAAAATATTGCTGTTGAAGTTAGAATTTAAAAAGTAAAATAGTTAATAGATGCCTTTTTATAGATTGTATTTTTATATAAAAGTTTAAATTAAAATACTCAAAAAGCTATTTTGCCTGCAAGTTTACACATTAAATATCTAACATCTATCTTAACCCTCCCCTCCACCATCTCAGTGTATGTATATCTATCTATCTATCTATCTATCTATCTATCTATCTATCCATCCATCCATCCATCTATCCATCCATCTATCCATCTATCTATCTATCTATCTATCTATCAATCTATCTATCTATCTATCTATCTATCTACCTCCCCACCTATCTACCTACCTACCAACCTACCTGGACAGTTCATTGGTCTCATCCTCTCTTTTCTTCATAATTGGAGGGGATATTATGTTTTTGGGGTAGTTGTTGCTTAATAGATTGTTACTGAGATTGATCATTTCTTTGTGTTGGGTATCACAATCGTTGCTTATATTCTTTGCTCAATGTTTTAGGCCATATGCCCGTAGTGTAGTGGTTAAGAGTTTGGGCTACTAACCCCAAGATGCTAGCCAATCGCACGCAGGAATTGTATGATGAATTTGGTTGCATCACCAAATGATGAGATAGAGAGCCAGTGTAGCTACACAGACGATATGGTGGGGGTGAATGGCTCAGAATGAGAATATATGTTAATTAAAATGAGAATAGAGTAAATCATCATCGTTTAATGTCCACTTTCCAAGCTAGCATGGGTTGGACGATTTGACTGAGGAAATCGTCCAACCCATGCTAGCATGGAAAGCGGACGTTAAACGATGATGATGATGATGATGATGATTTACTCTATTAAAATGTATGAGGGTAATGAGTTAAATAGTTTGAAAGTCAGATTAAGTCATTGGGATTATCTGGGGTATAATGTTTATCTTTTATCTTTTACACGTTTCAGGCACAAGGCTGTGGCCATGCTGGGGCATTGCCTTGAAGAATCTTTAGTCAGATGAATCGATCTCAGTACCGGTTTTTTAAAACCTGGTACTTATTCAATTACTCTCTTTTGCTGAATACTAAGTTATGGGGATGTAAACACACCAACACTAGTTGTGAAGCAGTGGTGGGGAAAAAACACAAACACAAAGACACACACATATATAGGATGGGCTCCTTTCAGTTTCCGTCTATCAAATCAACTCACAAGGCTTTGGGACTACAGTAGAAGGCATTTGCCCAAAGTGGCATGCTATGAGACTGAACCCAGAACCATGTGGTTGGGAAGCAAGCTTCTTACTACACAGCCACACTTGCACCTCTCAGCCACAACTGTGCCTATAATTAAATCATATTTGTAACAGAATGGAATAAAATAGGAATGTTAACAAATACATGCTCTTTCTCATCGATATACATACATGTATATGCATGTAGCCGTACATGTATAACCTGAAGGTGCAACTGGTGCAAGTAATGTTAGCCAAGGGGTTGGAGAAATGAAAATGAGTGAATGACAAGACTGGCAAGGGTAGAATTTCCTTCTGGCTTAGAATATGATAAGCAGCGTGGGAGCAACTGTTTGTACATACATGTGTGTGTGTGTGTGTGTGTGCGCGCACTGGACCTGCTTAAAGCTATGAAGTTAAACTATGATGTCAACGTTAATAATGACAATGATGTTGATGATGGTGATGATGATGCCAACAATCCTGAGGCCAGCATGTTCTTCATGCAATCCCATCTTCCTTTGTACATGTTCACTGGCACAAGTTAGTTATATAAACAACAACAGCAATAACAACAAGATGCGTTTGTAGCATTTAAACGTTAACAGAAACAGTTGCGGATGTGAAAAGGTTAACTGTGGGTTCTTCAGCGTTTCTTCTGTCAGAGACTTTGCAAGTAGAAGAATGGTTATCTGGAATGATGACTCTATAGACCAAAATATAAAATTACATAATACACACACACATGCACCCACCAATACACACACATCTATATAAGCATATATTCTCCCTCCTATATATATATACATACATATCTATCTATCTATCTATCTATCGATCTATCTATCTATCTATCTATCTATCTATCTATCTATCTATCTATATATATATATATATATATATATATATATATATATATATATATATACATACATACAAATGTACAAACACATACACATATATGTATATACATATATATGTTCATATACATGTATTCCTATATTTATACATATACACTTCTATGTGCATACATGCATGCATATAGAAATGTGTGTGTGCGTATATGCATGCATGTATGTATATATGTGTGCATATATATATGTATATGTGTGTGTGTGTGTGTATGTATGTATGTGTCTGTGCGTGCTTGTGTGTGTGTATGTATGTATTAACAGGACGCATTTATTTGTTCATGTGTAAAAATGACGATAATTCTGGGTCATTTGTTTTACTTTCAAGAATCTGATTTGGGCAAAAGATGAGACAGACATCGTTTTAGCAAAGGTTGGCTGATGAAACAGTGTTAATGTGGAACTTTAATGAAAACGACCCTGGCTGACCCCGGTTCCTATTAGAAATAAGTCTTTTGGGAAATGTTCTAAAAATGATTAGTTCTATATTACTTCCAGAAGATAAAGATGACAGATAGATAACAGTCTCAACATATCTTCAAAAATGATGACAATGCTTGCAAAGACCTTCACCGCTGTTACCATCATCATCATCATCATCATTATTACTCAGCCTCCTGCTCATCGTTATCCCCACCACCACCGTCATCATTATCATCAACGTCGTTATCCTACCGTCATCGATACCACCTTTATCACAACTACCACCATTAGCATTGTTGTTGGAATTGTCATCTTCATCATCATCATCGTCGTTGTCATCAGCATCATCATCATCATCATCATCATCATCAACTTCATCACTATTATTGTCACAGCCCTCTTGTAGTTATTGATACTCCAAGACAATCACGATGTAATTCTAAGTGGAGTGACAAAATTGGTTTTGACTGAAACCGATTTTAGATTTGGAACTTCTGGAAGAAAGAAGTGGCAGCTGAAGATTTTACCAAGGACAAGGTTGGGAGAGGAACAATTATCATTCCATTTCGCAGGTGTCTCCATAGAAGCATCATCACCATCATCATCATAAACACCACAACTGCTACCACCTGCACCACCTCTACTACTACAACCACCATCCCCCCACCACTACGACCCCCACTACTGTCATCATCATCATCGTCATCAAATGTATAATCCTATTTGTCAAAAAATGTATCTGGTTAATCTTATACAATCCTCTTATGAACAAATTGTCGATGTTACAGGTTCAAGCTTGATGCTATACACTCAGTTGTGAATGAATGGTCACAAAAGGGGACGTTCTTCTGATGAGGGACAGCTGGCCCTGCTTAACAGATCCACAGGAATTTCAGTTATTCCATACACTTACTTGCTAACCTTATAATCATGACTGAATCTTAGACTCTGCTTGTTTTGGTTGATAGACCTAATCTGTCACAGGATCATCATCATCATCATCATCATCATCATCATTGTTTAGTGTCCGTTTTCCATGCTGCTATGGGTTGGACGGTTTGACTGGGAGACTGGCAAGACAGTAGGCTGCA
>NC_142932.1:41321984-41371984 GCF_046866305.1 Octopus bimaculoides | reverse complement strand
ATTTACCATGAAAATCAATTGGTTTTGAATATAGGTTGTTTAGTTTTATATAGTTTTTCTGAAATAATGAGCTGGAGTGAGAGTGTTGTTGGCAAACTACCAGAGTGACTCACACATCAAGACTCTTATTAATTTAATACTACACTTGTTTCACCTGGAAACCTCCTGATCTGTGTGTGCACAAATTTCCTTCATAAAACAATTTTCAAATATATGTGTGTGTATACATACATACATATATATATATATATATGTATGTATGTATGTATACACACATACACACACACACACACACACACACACATACATATATATATATATATATATATATATATATATATATATATATATGTATACATATATATAGAGTGAAACATACATACATACACACACACACACACATATATGTATGTATGTATTTTCCTGTCTTATTGTGAGGTTTTGTAATATCTAAATTTATTTAAGTTCTAAATTACTGTTTTATGCATTATATACCTTGTCTTTGTCTTCGCTGTCATTGTCATTGTTGTCACCCTCCTCCTCCTCCTCCTCCTCATCATCATCATCATCGCCATCATCATCATCATCATCATCATCATCATCATCATCATCATCATTATCGTCAACAACATTTAATGCCTATTGGGTGTCTTGACAGAACCTGATGGGTACAAGAATTGCATCATGCTACCGGGTATGCTTTGGCATGGTTTTCCACAGCTGGATGTTCTTCTAACCACTTACAGTGTATCCAGGGTGGGTGCTTTATACATACCACCAACACTGAGGCTGTCATATAGGTTACAAGACCATGAGCCCCAGAGAGGTGGGAGGTGAGATGCACGGAGAGGGGAGAAGCAAAACATGTGTAGCTTTTTGAGAGATGAGGTCAAGAGCAAAACAAATTTCCTGCTGCAGAGGAGTCATATCATCATCATCATCATCATCATCGTTTAACGTCCGCTTTCCATGCTAGCATGGGTTGGACGATTTGACTGAGGACTGGTGAAACCGGATGGCAACACCAGGCTCCAGTCTAATTTGGCAGAGTTTCTACAGCTGGATGCCCTTCCTAACGCCAACCACTCAGAGAGTGTAGTGGGTGCTTTTACGTGTCACCCGCATGAAAACGACCACGCTCGAAATGGTGTCTTTTATGTGCCACCCGCACAAGCCAGTCCAGGGGCACTGGCAACGATCTCGCTCGAAAATCCTACGGGAGTCAGTCAGGCGGTACTGGCAACGGCCACGACGACTCATATTTTAGAAGAGAGGGGGAGAGTAATTGAGTGGAGTCATAGATTCATGGTAGGGGAGAGTAGGAGATGACTGACACTGCTCTGCAGTAGAATAGCAATGATACAGCAGTAGACAGGAGAACGACATTAGAGGGTTGATGTTGCATACATTGCAGGAGTGGGTGATAAAGTAAGAGGCGGGTAAAGAAGGATGAAGGATGTATGAGATAGGGGAGGATAATAATTGAGTCATTGGTGGGTGGGGGGATCATTGAATGTTTGGTGAAGAGAGAAGCATTAATGGAAGAATGGTGAAACAGTTCTGTGTAGTAAGAAAAGTAAGTTGTGCTGAGAAAGGGCTGTGGCTAAGGCAAGTTGAGGAGGAATAAGAATTTGTAAAAGGCCTAGTTGTACATCTCTACACATACATAACTCAACCAGAACTCAAGCATTATGAAGGTAGATTATAGATTTTTACATCCAGGTGTAAGTTATTTCTTTACTGTGATGGCTTAAGATAATCTGACTCTCAGAGAAACAGTCAGGTGTTGTTTCCATTTTCCAAATATGCTATTTAAATACTTCTGCCAGCAATTTACATGTTTTTGCTGAATATTTCAACTAGAAGTTTAAAATTTTATCATTTCCTGATGTCTTTTAGCTGATCTTTTTCTGTGGGGTGGGGTTGTTCTGCTTAGGTTTCTTCTTCAATTCAGATGGCCATTTACAATTGTTCATATGCAGGACTTGATGTTTTGAATAATCACGTTCATACCGATCCCTTCACAGACCATATTCCTCCCAACAATTCTTCTTGCTTTGTTGTTGTCACTGCATTGATTTCTATTTTATTTTTACCTAGTTCTGGATAAAATTGTTTTGGATTGCAAGTGAACTCTTTGTTTTGTTCAAAGAATTGAGGTTGCTTTTCATAGCAATAGAATTTGTCGATTCAGAGAGAATCTCTTGTTCCAGGCGTTCTTTGATTTCAGCTACTTTTTTGTGTCGCATTATATTCCTCTAATATTTGCTGTCCCTTTTGTTTTATCATTTGCATCTTTTCTTTATTAATTTCATTAACAACTAAAAGATCTTTTCCATCATTTTGCTATCATTTTCTGCAGGTTTGTTAACCATGTTTCCTTTGTAAATACTGTGGCAACTGCATAGGTTATTTGGTTTACACTGGTGATATTGATGTTCATGTCTGTTTTTATTGTTGTTGCTACTTTATCATGAAGTATTAACTTTTTTAAAGGATTTCGCTGGTCCACAGCAAGATTTTCAATCGATTTTAGTTCTTTAACTATTTCTACCTTGAGATTATTGCTGTATTCATGATTTCCATCTTTAGAATTTTCTATTCTTAATACTTTTTCATATTCCCCTTTATTTCACAAGCAAACTATTTTCTTTTTCATTTGCAAAGAAACAAAATAGCTTCTTCAAGTAGGAACGCCCTCAAAAAAGTTTTCAACCAGAAAGAACAAATTTTCATGGTGTTAAACAAAAAAGAAAAAGAGACAAAAAGGAAAAAAATGAACAACATATTTGTAATAAGGCACACACATTCCGACAAAAGAAACAGTGATATTTCTGCAGACAGCAATGTTAGCGAGAACGTTTTCAGTGACAATTTTGGCAATAATACCAAGAAAAGCTACATCAAAAACTCACATACATTTTGTTGAGCAAACATGTTTATGTCAATGGAAGTAGTTCCACTGTTGTTGCTAGAGTAAGGCTATTCCGGACATAAATCAGATTCAGTCAGAGTAAAACGCTTGGCAGTCTTTATCACAAAAGACACTGATTCCATACTTAAAAAATTTATCCAAGAAAGGGCAATGAGAAAACTAGCATTCTTTGTCTCAAGAAAGTAAAAACGCTTTCAGTGATCCTTAAATGACCAATTAAAAGAAAAGCTTTTGTTGATATACGGGGCTGTCTGTGTTTCATTGAGCTTGGTTGGGGATTCAGAAATATCTGCCATTCTTCAGCTTCGAGGGTGAAGCAAAAAGTATTAAATTGGTGCATCACACATCATCTCATTATCTCATATCACAATTTAAGGGTCACAAGTCATGTCTATTGAATGTTGTATTGACACTGCGATGTTGCTTCTTTAACTGTACAATCTAGAGAGATGACAAGGACAGAAGGGACAAGAAAGGATAACCAAACAGCTATTCCAAAGTTGTGCTTTGTGACATATGGAGAATGAACAAAAAAATTGGCATTGCAGAGCAGAACAGAAAGCCATGCTGTTTGTTTTGTGGAAGTAAATCTCTTGAGGACTTTATCAATCTCCTTAATTTAGTTACAAACATAAAAACAGAAAATTTAAATGGCTGTAAAATAAAAACATATTTAGTTGTTGATGAATGTTAATAAAGCAGAGATGGTGCCATCCAATCACTCTTTCTTTAAGTACCTATGGTGAGGTTGTTTATTCGCCATGACAGACGTTTCTAAGTATCTCTTCAATCTATCTTGCATTTGTTTCAGCTATTACACTGTAGCTGTGCTGAGGCAATGCCTTGAAGAATCTTTCAGTCAAAGGAATTCATCCCAATATTTAAATGTCTGAAGCCTGGTATTCATTTTACATTTTTGCTGAGCTGCTAATTTCTGGGGGCGGGGGACGTAAACACACCAACACCTGTTTCTTAGTGGTGGTGTGGGACAAACACAAATGCAAAGACACACATACACACACGCATGCGTGCGCACACATACACACACGCATGCGTGCGCACACATACACACACACACACACACACAACAGGCTTTTCCCAAATCTACTCCTAGGGCTTTGGTTGACTTGAGGCTACAACAGTAGATCCTTGCCTAAGGTACCATGCAGTGGGACTGAACCCAGAACCATATACTTGGGAAGCAATCTAATTACCACACAATAAATTTACAGATACAGTGTTAACCTGCAATGTATTTAATCAACAATCCTATAATTCCTGAATTAATTGGAGTTTATTTCCATAGTTGCTTAACTTTCTTAAAATAGAACCGTTTTAACTCCTGTTGTTCACGAATACAAATATGATGACAGGGAATAAAATATTTATCAATGGATTGATAAAGCATGTATCCATGTTACTGGGCCCACTTTCTCTTCATAGCCAACACATTAAGTACTTAAATACTTAATTTAATACTTAAATACTTAATTTAATACTTAAATTGATTAATTTAATACATTAATTTCTCAACTTAGAGAATATATTTAATACTTAAATATTTAATTCAATGCCTAAATTCCTCAGCTTAAAGAATATATTATTCTGCCTATTTTAGAGACCGTTATATATGCATAAATATATATATATATGAGCACACACACACACACATACACATATTTATCTAAAAATATGGTTCATAATTAAACAAAAGAATATATATATATATATATTCCAAGAGAGTTAGAGGTTGTGAATCCAACCAAATAAGGGATAATATCTATCCAATATACCGCTGGTAGAAAACCCAATTATTAATACACAAGTGTTTTTTCATTGCATGGCAATTACATTACCAAGTGTAATAAATGGATGAGGGTAAAAAGTTATTTTACCCTTAATTTATATAGCAACAAGAAAATGGAGGGGATCAAGAGGTGGTATTCATCAACTTTTAGACATTATTTTATGTCTATTTGTATATTTTTAAAAAAGACAATTATAGCAATATACATACATGTATAACAGATTATGCTTTACATATATAATATATAAAATATAAAAATACCAGTAATTATTAAAATATATAACATAGAGAATAGAAAGTAGGAAAAATCTTACAACTGTTTCAGCTTCGTCTCTCTCACAAAGCCCAGGGACACATCCAAGTACCTTAATCTTATCTACCAAATACTTCAGTTCACTGGAGGGATAAAAGTAGGATGGGGTACCAACCACTCAGCAGAGTGGACTTTGTGCATTTTACGTGACACAAGCACAGGTGAAGTCACTTTTGGTTAGGTTTTTACAGCTGGATGACTTTCCGAACACCAACCACTCAGCAGAGTGGACTGGGTGCTTTTAAGTGGCACCTGCATTGACAGGGTCACCAAGTGCTTGTAAGACACACTTTCAAGAGGAGAGGAGGCATTGGAGGAGGTGATGATGAAAAGGAAGTTATAGGGAGAAAGATACAGGTGTCTTGCTAGAGAGGAAGTACAAGGTTACCTGGCCAGAGAGAGAGAGAGAAAGAGAGAGAGATACAGAGAGAGAGAGAGAGAGAGAGAGAGACAGACAGACAGACAGAGGAGGAGAGAGATCACGAATGAAGACAGAAACAGGTGTGCTACCATAAAGAAAATACATGGTTGCCCAGCCTGAGTGAAGTGCAGGAGAAAGAGAGAAAGAGTGGTAGACTGCAGGATGGAGATGGTGGAAAAATGCTGGGCATGCTTAGAAGGAATGGGGATCAGAGAATAAATGAGATAGTTGAGTAAAGGAAGAGAGAGATATAGATAGTGACAAGTGCCAGGGCATACCCTTGGAGTTCAAAGGTCATAATATAAGTGACAGGATATTGTGAAGGAAGTGTGATTAAAGAGTGCGAGTAAGTGGTGAAAGACCTGGGTATGTATAGAGTTGGAGGGGCTACTGGATAGCAATGATACAAAGGAACAGGGGTGTGAGGACAAGATTGGGGAATGAGAGCTAGACATAGTAAATGAAGGAGAAAATGCGAGAAATAGAAAAGATGTAGAGATGAGAGAGTGAGAGGAGAAATATATGTGATATATATATATATATATATATATATATATATAAGTCAGTAAATAGTGGGGTTGTGTTAACCGCATGTGGAGAAATAATAGGAAAATGAAAAATAATAATAAGGCAGAATGCTAACCTGGATGCATATTTTCAAGAAGAGGGAGAATGAAAATGTTTTTTTACAAAGAAGTACAAAATGAAGAAAATAATATATAAAAAAAATAATATATAAAAAAATAAATATACCAATACATTATATTGTCTTTGAGCTTTTGAAGTTCAATGGTAATTCATGTATATAATGGTTGGAAAAATAAGGATGCATGAGAATTGAGAGTTGTGTTAGGTTTGAAAAAAGGGTTAAAAGTTTGTGTTAAGCAGGAAGTGTGGTGTCAAAACAGGAAGTGTGTGTAAGGGGAGACAAATGTTTTTAGTTGGAGTTATGAACTCTTTTTTTCAACAGGAAGAGTTCATAACTCCAACTAAAAACATTTGTCTCCCCTTACACACACTTCCTGCTTAACACAAATTTTTAACCCTTATTTTAAACCTAACACAACTCTCAATTCTCATTTTTCCAACCATTATATACATGAACTACCATTGAACTTCAAAGGCTCAAAGACAATATAATGTATTGGTATATTTATTTTTTTATATATTATTTTTTTTATATATTATTTTCTTCATTTTGTACTTTTTTGTAAAAAACATTTTCATTCTCCCTCTTCTTGAAAATTTGGTTCGCAATGAAAACCGGTTAGAGAAATCTTTATTAAAATATGCTTCCAGTTTAACATTCTGCCTTATTATTATTTTTCATTTTCCTATATATATATATATATATATATATATATATATATGTATGTATGTATGTATGTATATTATTTATTTAAAGGGCACAATACATGTCAGAGATCTGTTTTAAGCAGGAACTATTCTTTACAGTTAGAAATAACTTCATCTGAAGATCTAATTTATGTAATGACATGATTGGAATGTGGGGAGCATTACATTGGAAAAACAAAAAATGCTTTACATCAATTAATTTATTTCAATTTTCATTTCCATTTTATTCCCGCATGAAGAGGTTGTTTTAAACGACTGAAATAGGTACATATATCGTTTCTATTTGCCAAGACAAAGTTCTCTCTTTTTCATTACATTTATAAAGGCCGCAAGCTGACAGAACCATTAGCAGACAGGGCGAAATCATGCTTAGCAGTATTTTGTCCATCTTTATATTCTGAGTTCAAATTCTGTTCAGGTTGACTGTGCCTTTCATCTTTCAGGGTTGATAGAATAAGTACCAGTTGTACACTGGGGTCGATATGATTGATTTACCCCTCCTCTGAACTTGTGGATCTTGTACCAAAATTTGAAGCCATTATATATATATATATGCATATTTGTGTGTCTGTCTGTGCATGTGTGTATATATTATATATGCATGCATACACATATTATTTACATATATATATACATATATGTTTAATGATTTTGAATATTGGATCTTGAGGCACATCACATAAACCTATAAATAATAACAGGTGAAAACTCTTCTGGATCGAAAAAGCCTTTAACATTTTCTATCAAAGGCGTTTTTCAACCCAATATTCTAATGCTATTATTTTGTGAAGTGCCTGGAATCCAAATTTCAAAAAGAGAATTTTCCACCTTCTCTCAAAGTTTATACATTCTCATCTATAAAAGCTTGTGTGTGTGCATGCGTAGTTTGCTATGAAATTTATTGGACATTTGAACTTTCATCGTTTCTTGCTGTGAAACTTATTGAACACTTAAATTTTCCTCATGTAATTTTGCTATGAAATCTATTGAACATTTTGATGTTTTTCAACTTGTTTTATCACCGTGGAATGGTCTCTTGGGCATTCTCTGTCCTTTTAAACTATAAGTTTTTTTTAAATATTATATTTACCATTGGAAAATAAAAAATGCCAGAAAATGTTGAAACTGGTATTTTAATTAATTTTTAAAAAATAATTTAAAGAAACTGCTTTTCATTATAAAACCCTGGTGCATTTTCAACTCCAAAATCAAGTCTCACACACAGACGCACTCACACACACACATACGCACATACACACACACACACACACACACACACACACACACACACACAAGCACACATGATGGCTGTCCACTTGTGACCAAAGAATTACTGACCTTTAGGAACACTGTGCACTCAAGACTAGCTTATACTTTACACTTGCGGCTCCGTTGGTGACAATGTTTGCAGTTGACAACCATACACAACTCCAAACAATGCAGACCAAGCTTTCCCCATTCATTACACTAGCAATGTATTTTCAAGCAGCATGCTTAAATATTTCTTTAAGAAAACATGCTCTTCCAAAGGTACCAGTTACCTCCTTTACCTGTTTCCTCCATCCATGATGATGACATGCATTGCTCTCCCAATCAGCCTCCCACATTTCACAGGCCTTTAATTAAGACTTTACACGGTCCTTAAATCGCAGTCTTGGCTTTGGTCGGGGTCACTTTCCACTAACAAGTTCCCCATAGAGCATGTGTTTAGGGATCCTGCTATCATTTATTTTAACAAGGTGTCCAGTCCAATGTAACCAGTGCTTGTGCACCATCACCTCAATACTCAGGATATCTGATTTCCTCAGGACCTGTGTACCTGAAGCTTTTAAGGTCCAGCCAACATTTAGAATGCATCTCAGACATCTCTGATGGAAACGTTCAAGGACTTTTACCTGAAGTTTGTAAAGGGTCCATGTCTGACACGAGTGAAAGAGTGACATCAGTACACATGCACGGTACACAGTAAATTTTGTTCGCCTTGTAATGCCATATTGGGACTAGACATGAGACTGACCATGCTACAGTCTGACAATGCAACAGTATGACCATGCAACAGGTTGTACTGGGTTCCATTTTACCAGTAGCACTTATGAGAGCCTCACAAGTGACCTGACATACATACACACACACATACATACATACATACATATATATATATATACATACAAACATGCATACATACATACATACATACAAAAATACCCTGTTGTTGATGTTGAAATTCCAATAGAGGAATCTTAGATCAAGGTTAGAAACTGGTTCTTTCTCTATTGGCAAGAAATCTTGAAATAAACTGAATAATGACATACATACATGCATGTATACATGCATGCATACATACATAAATAGACACATATATGCATGTATGCATACATGCATGCATGCATACATACATATATACATGTATATACATGTAGAGTAAGCTTAAGTGCATTTGTTTAAACCCCTGTAAGTTTATCCTAAATTCCTGCTCCTTGCAATGTTGTGGGGTCCTTTTAATAATTAATCAATTCACATTGCTAATGTTTAAACTTGTATGCAAATTAGAGAAACCAATTTGGTTCTGGTTGGGTTTATGTGTCTACCATAAATAACGGAGTTGTGTCGACGTCCCCAGGCGAAGAAGTAGGATCTCCCAAGATATATAAATAGAGGTAGTCAGGCTGTGGTTGGTGTGTTGAGTAGCAGTCGAGTAGCAGTTTTGTAGTGGTTGAGTAGAGATCATCTGAAGGTACTAGATAGCAGTAGCTTGAGATATAACAAATGGTCAGCAACTTTCACTTCTGTGACTAGTAATATGGAACTGGTCTTTGATGACACTTTGGTATTATTAGAGATCAGTGGAATGGATGTTATTCTTTTTTCTGATCATAGATAAAAAACTTTTGGTTTGACTGTCATGTTTGTCTTCCCCTGGAAAGTTGAATTGCTAAAATCACACATTCATTGGTTTTCCTTTGAGTCTATTATGTCTCAACGTTCCATTTTGCTCCCATTAATATGCCTGTGAACGTGTGTGTGTGTGCGTGTGTGTGTGTATGTGTGTGTGTGTGTGTGTGTGTATACATATTTGCCTGTTGGTATGTGTGTGTCTTTTCTCCTGTGCTTCGATTATGCCATCATAAAGGAGACTATGCTGAAGCACCGTCTTTGGAAATAAATGCTTTATATATTTTGTGACATCCAAAGTTGTAGAATTTTTATACTTTTTTTTATGTGGCATCTATAGCTGGTTGAGCAACCAAATGTTGGAGAGTACCCCTTTTGGGTTGCAGCCTTTTGCAGATCTAGGATCTTGAGAGGAATTCATCTTGACACACTGTAAAAGAATTGGCAGGTAACTTTGATTATGTTCTGCAAAATGTTTTACAAGACAGTTGTCAAAGTGAGTGCTTTAATAAGCCATTGCTGTACAAGTTCCTCACACAAAAGTCTGTGAGAATGTCGGCTTCCAACATTATTTTCATTTTCTTTCAGGTTTTCTCTCTTTAAACAAATATTTGGAACAAGATTTTCAAGAATCTTCAACATACACATGATGGCATGCCATTGACATGAACGTTCCAAAGAATGGAACTGTATTTCATTTGTAAGGGCTTTCTGCAATCTCTCTAGTTTGTAGATTTGGCTGAGCTAATAGGAGATAAGAACAAGGAGCATTTTCCCTGCTTGTTGAGAAGAAATTTCCAGAATGTCGACATCACTGCCAGCTTTTCCCTCTCTCCCTACTTTTACCGCCTCTCTCTTCCCCCTACTCTCTCCCTAACTACTAAGCTCTTGGCAGTTCCTGTCAAAAGCATACATTTTCATATATAGCTACATACAGGTTATGGGTCTGTTTAAAGTTTTGAAATATTTCGAATATAGCCTAAGGCTATAGTGGAGGAAACTTGTTCAAAGTGTCAGTCAGTGGGATTGAACTTCAGATGACATAGTTTGGAATTAGGCTTCTTAACCCATCAGCATATGTCTATAGCTGTGCCTGCACCTATGTTTGTGTGTGGGGGAGTGGAGTATAGGTAGGTAGGTAGGTAGGTAGGTAAATAAATAAATAAATAGTTAGATAGATAGAGGGATAGATATATAGATAGATAGATATATAGATAGACAGACAGACAGACAAATAGATAGATAGATAGATAGATAGATAGATAGATAGATAGATAGATAATTAAATAGATAGACAGACAGACGGACGGACGGACGGACGGACTGACGGACAGACAGACAGACAGATAGATAGATGTGCTATAGAAAATACAAATTTGGCAAAAAGATGAAACTCAAAATAAAAGATAAAATGGTTTTATTTTGTTCTAATTACAGAATGGGTTAATATATTTGCTACTTTGAGAGGAATTTATTTGGCTGTGACAAACCTGAGAGATAGAATTAAAGTTAATGTTGCATATAACATGAGATTGAATTCTAGTCAAGAGGTTTTTTTTCTAAAATTGGTGAAATGATGTTGATTACAGAAATTAACACACACGTGTGTCTGTTGAGATGGTTGTCTAAGTGTGTGTGTATGTGCTTGTGTTGGTGTGTGTGTGCGTGTATACATGCAGTTTGTCTGCATAAGTCTATCAAAGAAAGTATATGCGTGTGTGTGCATTCAACAAATATGGAACATGAATATGATGTCTGCAGTTATATTTGCCTTTCCAGATAAAGATACATAAATGAGTTTATATTGCAGCTATCCTATATTAGACAGTAAGTTAAACTAGTTCGATTGTAAAAAGCACTGAAAGAGGAAAACCATTAACAGCAAATGTTGTCTGTTGGTTCTTTCAATGAATATCAGTAACTGAAGTCATATTAATGCTCAGCTGTTGACTATAAAGGCTTGCTGCACAACTCATCAGGCATGACAGCTGTTTCGCTGTATATTTGCTCTGATGTCAGTGTCACTGGTGCTAATATTCTTTTTATTTTATGTCACCAAATATGCTCAGTTCTATAAGCTTTGGCTAAAAACTGATTGGTTGTCAATAAATCCAGCCAAAAGAGCAAATCAAACTTAAAATAAGCAGAAAATGAGGCCGCTTCCCTCTTCCCTTCTTTTATTTTATGTATTTGTATTCACTCTGATGAAGCTCCATATACTAGATCGAATGTGCTATAAAGATGACGAATACTATTTTGGGAATTTTCTTTTTAGGCACCAACTGACATTGGCAGCCAAAATGGCCGTAAGAAATGTTATGCTGTTTTGTATTAAAAAATAATTAACCAATGTTGGTCAATTTGTTTTTTTGTTGATCAAAATTTTTCTCCATTTTCTACTTATTATGTATGTGTGCGTATATATATATATATATATATATATATATATATATATATATAAATAAATCTACACAGCCTTGGTATTTTATCTCATTACGAAAAGTAAATCCTTATATTCACACACTGATATATGACCTATGTTGGACCCCTTATTTGCATAATCACCGAACCTGGAGCATAACTGTGGTCTATCCATAGCACTTACTCACCATTACCTGAAACCTCTGGGTCTCATTGACATCACTATCGCTCATAACCTCTCTCTCTCTCTCTCTCTCTCTCTCTCTCTCTCTCTCTCTCTCTCTCTATATATATATATATATATATATATATATATATGTACAACATGTACAACAAGCTTCTTTCAGTTTCTGTCGACCAAATCAACTCATATGGCTTTGGTTGGCTTGCGCCTATAGTAGAAGACACTTGTTCAAGTTGCCACACAGAAGGACTGAACCTGGATCTATGTGGTTGGGAAGCAAACTTCTTCTGACACAGCCATGCCTGTGTCTCCTTGGGTAATTAATTGAATCCGAAAGTGAACTCTATAATATTTCTGTGTTATTTATAGCAGTTTGCTTAAATGTAGACTTTAAATCACAAAGTTTCTATAAGATAGGTCCAATATTGTGGCTGAATACATATCAGTGTGTGTGTGTGTGGAGGGTGGGTGGGGGTCGGCGCTGAAAGAGCTGAATAGTAAAAATGGTATTTAAGGAATAATACAGAGTAAATTTGAAGTATTTGAAGTATCTTTGGTAATGACATCAATTGATGGCAGAAAGCTATAGAATTGAAGCCTGGTGTTCATTTGAGATGGACAATAGGAAAAGCTGGAGGAGATGGATGTGTGTGAGGTTGGCTGTGTTTGCAGGACTGTGCGTGTATGCGTACCTGTCTGAATCTGTATGGAATGTGCTAGAATCGGTAGGGGTAGCTATTTTATGGATAAAGAGATTTAAGAAATATTTGAAACTAAATCTGGAATATGATTTTTCTTTGTTAGTGAAGTCAATTACTGGTAGCTTATAGTAAAAACTAAAACCTAAAGTGCAAAGCCCAGGGTTTATAAGAGAATGGTTAAAGGGAGAAAGGGGGAATATGGGAACATGGAAGAATTTTGAAGTGGAATGTATTATTTGCATGTGAGTATAAGGGTATGGGGCTTGTAGTGATGGGTATGTCCATGTGTTAATATGGAAATGTATAAGTTCGTATATATAAATTGTTATACATCTGCATATATTTAAGCATATTGATAGACATACATAGACATTAGAAGAAGCACAAATATATGCAGTTAAAGATGTGAGTGTATGACGTTTCAAGTGCATGCTCTTTGACAGAAAGGATTGAGATAAAAAAAACAGAGAGAGAATGAAAAGAAATGGAGAGAGAAACAAAATGTGTCGCATGTTTTACAGCCGAAATTTTAAGTTTATATATATATATATATATATATATATCATATACACACACACACATACATGTAGACATACATACAAACACACAGTGTTTAGGGTGTTGCACTCACGATTGCTAGATCATGTGCTTGATTCGCAAACCAAGCAGTACATTGTGATCTTGAGCAAAACACTTCACTTCATGTTGCTCCAGTCTACTCAGCCATAAATGTATCACCCTGTGACAGACTAACCTTCCAATCAAAAAGAATGTTGGCCTGCCTTGCTGGTCTGGTGGCATCATTCAAAAGCTAAAATAATACAAAGCGCATTGTGACCAGTGATGTATAACAAAATCCGATAGTCTGGTCAATACTTTCATACTGAGATATACACACATACATGTGTGTGTGTGTGTGTGTGTGTGTGTGTGTGTGTGTGTGTGTGTGTGTGTGTCTGTCTGTCTGTGCGTACATATGTGTATGCATGTATAAATTTACATATATACATACATGTACATGTGTTTGTGTGTGTCTACATATGTGTGTGTATGTATGTACATATATGTATGTGTATATTTACATATATATACACATGTATATGTGTCTGTATACACACACACGCGCACAAGCATATACATACATCGAAAGTCAAGCACACATACAAATAAACAACATTGTTTATTTATTTATGTTTCAATAGCATGTTTCTGGTGAATGACAGGAGAAATCCCACCCAACCCCCTTCCAAACTGCTACATAAATGTCCTGCAACATGCAATGACTGTAACAATTGATCGACAATGTGAAATAACCTTGTATTGTTATAGTAAACTAGCATGACATGATTCCATCTGTGCTTGTGTGTGTGAGTATATTTTACAAAGTTATATATATATATATATATATATATATATATATATATATAAATGTACATCTTAGGGTGTGCTACTTCTTTCGGATTTATGTTCTTTCAAACGATCGATATATATATATATATATATATATATATATATATATATATATATATGTATGTATATATATATATGTATATATATATATATGTATATGTATATATATGTATGTATGCATATATATATATGTATGCACATATATATATATATATATATATATATATATATATATATATATATATATATATATATATATATATGTATGTATGTATGTATGTATGTATATGTATGTATGTATGTATGTATGTATGTATATGTATGTAATGGTCACATTGTTCTAAAAGATTATAAATGTTGTCCCAGCAAACTGATGCAGTTGCCTGACAGCTCCTGTTGTATGATGAGTATCCATGTTCATGAATATATATGCTTGTGTGTATGTTTATGTGTGTGTGTGGTGTGTGAGTGTGTTGTGTGTGTGTGTAAACATCATCATGTATATGCATAATATTTTATATATATATATATATATATATATATATATATATATATATATATATATATATATATATATATATATATATATACGTGTGTGTATGAGTGTGTGTTTAGTAGAAATATGTGGGTGAATATTAAACTGAGTGAAAAGCAAATATTGGAAATAATTTATAAGGAAATCAGGTGATGGAATGGCACAGTTTTGAAGAGCAACGAGAGTGGAGACTAAAAGGATGATTGTGTAGGTGTAGAGATTAGTGAGAGACAAGGGGATTAGCTGAGAGATGGGGGGAGATTAAGGAGTCCGAATGACAGAAATGTATTATGAATAAGTGAGACAAACATTGAGGTTTCTATGGTAAGTTAAAGTGAAATTGAGGAGAGTAAATGGACAGAAGAGAATAAGAGTACAGTAGTTTGTGAGTGCATCTCACAACATAATTGTATGTTTATGTATATAACCTTATTTTTGTTCCATTCTTAACCAAAACTGTCTGACGATTGGGAACTTGAAACTCTGAGTAACAGTTTTTCTGAGGCATTTGCAGCTTTATTAAAAAAAGCATATATATATGTTGTGTAAGATATTAGAGGCACTTCTGGTAATTACGTCAGTATGTATGGCCCTTGTTATAAGGTATATGGTAGTGGGTAATTTAAAGGTAAACCATAGTTTCATGCATATATAGATGATAAGAAAATGGAAAAATAAATAACAATGAGAAGTGGATCTATTTAATTAGTTAAGACGAGAGTTAGAGTGAGTTTACAGCTGTTTCCATATATCAGACAGACTGAGGTAAATATGTATTTACCTCGTTGCAAACGATAGACATCATCAGAATGAAAAAGCCAAAGACAAACAAAGAAGAGAATAGAGCGTCCTCACACTAGTTTTTGCTCTATTCTCCTCTTTGTTTCTCTTTGTCTTTTTCGTTCTGATGCTGTCTATCGTTTGCAACAAGGTAAATACATATTTACCTCAGCCTGATATATGGAAACAGCTGTAAACTCAAACTCTCATCTTTCTTAACTAATTAAATAGATCCACTTCTCATTGTTATTTATTTTTCCATTTTCTTGTCGTCTTTCTCTCTCTCTCTCTCTCTCTCTCTCTCTCTCTCTATATATATATATATATATATATATATATATATATATATATATATATATATATATATATACATACATACATACATATCTATATATGTATACACACACACACTCATATATATATGTACGTATGTATATAAACACACACACAATGCCAACCGTTAGGAAGGGCTTCCAGCTGTGGAAACCATTCTAAATCAGTCTAGAACTTGATGCAGTGCTCCATCTTGTCAGCTCTGGTCAAATCTTCCAACCCATGCTAATGCCAGTATGGAAAATGGATGTTAAAGGATGATGATGATGAATTTGAATATGATCCATAGATAAGGCTTTCAATTGACCAAGAACAATAGTTGGGATTGAACTTAAGACCATGTGGTTACAAAGTAAACTTTTCAGCCACAAAAGCTATGCCTGAACCTGGAGAGCAGGTGAAGGCTGTCTGAAAAATGGAGAGAAAAGGAGAAAACGAAAGTCTTCATTTGGTTCCTATTAGGATCTCTTCTAATGATTTATGCGAGAAATTAAAGATAACAGACACCATAAACAACAGAAGAATTTTGGAAGATAAATCATCCTAATGAAGATGACAATTATAGAATAGACATAGAAAATAGCATCAATTCACCTTGAACTATGGTAAATCTTGGTCTGTTATTCCTTATTTAACCATATTTCTAATTAAAGACATCATATGTGTGAATAAAGTTTGGAAAGAATCTAGAGTTTGCAGATATTTAGTGAAATAACTTTGTCATTATTAATTTTATATTTGGAACATCATTGAAGAGAAAGGGTTTCACGTAAAATTTTGAAATCTTTTAATTGAAGAATGAATTGTTTAAAATTTAGACAATGTATGAGAAGAAGGGTGTTGGTTTTGGTGGGTGAGGTTGATAGGTTGGTAGCAAAGAGCTGAAGTCTTTCATTTTTAATCAAAGAAATCATTATTCAGAAATTAAATTAAATCAAATTGAATTAAATGTATTTGTAGATAACATAGGATTGAAAAGCAAATCTTTACATGTTCAACATTTGAAATGTTTTCATCTTTTTTTGATCCCTGCGTGTCATAAGGAGTTACAAAAGGGGTTGCTATGAAGAAGGGCACAAAAGGGGTTGCTGTGAAGAAGGGGTTTAAAACACTGCTTTGAAAACTCTCATTCAACACACGCCTGCATGGAGAAGCAGATGTAACAACATTTTTGATGATGATGATGATGGTGATGATGATGATGATGATGACGATTATGATTGACAACGATGATGATGATGATGATAATGATGATGATGATTTGACAAGGATGATGATGATGATAATGATGATGATAATGATTTGACGAGGATGATAATGATGATGAGGAAGAGAAGAAGTGGAGGAAAGCAGAGAGGAAGTTGATGATGATGATGATGATTGTGGTGATGGTGGGGATGAAAAAGATGATACTGATGGTGATGATAACAAGGATTTTGATGGTGGTGGTGGTGTTTAGACTAGGTAGAGAGGACAGGATAGAGGCACTAGTCAAGAAAGAAGCCTTTATAGTGATTAGAGATTATAAACCAAACTTTCCTTCAACACCAAAGTGCTGCCTGTTCAACTCTATCCTTTTTGTCTTATCTGTTCGGATGCTTTGCTGTCGCCTGTTACATTATTGTTCCAGTTTCTGTTTTCTTTTATATATATGTATATATATATTGTTTTATTTGTTTCAGTCACATACATATACATATATACATATATGACAGGCTTCTTTCAGTTTCTGTCTACCAAATCCACTCACAAGGCTTTGGTCAGCCTGAAGCTATAGTAGGAGACACTTGCCCAAGATGCCATGCAGTGGGACTGAACCTGGAACCATGTGGATGATAAGCAAGCTACTTACCACACAGCCACTCCTATATAGACTAGGGCACCCTGTCACTTATGACGACAAGGGTTCCAGTTGATCCGAGCAATGGAACAGGCTGCTCATGAAAATGATGTGCAAGTGGTTGAGAATTCCACAGACACGTGTACTCTTAACATAGATTACAGGTACAACAGGAAGAAAGAGTGAGAGAAAAATGTGGTGAAAGTGTGCAGCAGGGTTCACCAACCACCCACCCACCTGCTAGAGCCTCGTGGAGCTTTAGGTGTTTTTGCTCAATAAACACTCACAATGCCTGGTCTGGGAATCAAAACCGCGATCCTTTGACTGTGAGTTCGCTACATTAACCACTGGGCCATTGAGCCTCCACTCTATATGTATATATATATATATGTATATATACACACACACACACATACATACATACATACACTCATATATATATATATATGTACATATGTATATATCTTGTTACAAATCTATATAAACACTATACCATCCAGATATATGTGTATGAGTGGGCTTTCTATGTTTGTAAGAATTGGTCCCAGACAATATCAATGATTTCATTATTGCCACCTTTCAACTTTAAAACTACAGTTCCACTTTCTCAGTGATATCATAATGTTGGGTCTTAACCCACCAGCAGTGACTGGTCCATTAAGTTTCTCGAAATCAAACAACACACTTCACTTCTTCTAATGAAAGTCTCGCAGGAGAATAGAATTTCCAATAACAAAGATCAACACACTTAATTTATAGTATTTATCAATTTAATATTCACATTATACACTCTCAGTTAGGTATGTCTGTGTATATGTGTACGTGTGTATATGTGTGTATGTCTGTATATGTGTGTGCAGAAACAGACATATTATGTATGCATACAAACACACAAACATATCTATACACTCATGAATATGCGCACACTTGTACATACACTCACACACACATGCTTACATATAGACATACGTATATACATACATACATATACACATAGATATATATATAATTTATTTACTGAAGCTAGCTCAAGCTAGAGAGGAAAATGTAATAACCAGTAAAAAGTAAGTAAAGCTGTATTGATGGTGATGATGATGATGATGATGATGATGATGTTGGTGGTGGTGACAATGATAATGATGATGACTGCTATAACGATGAGGATGAGGATGAGAAAAGGAAGAAGAATAAGAAGAAGAAGGAAAAGGAGAAAGAGGAGGAGGAGAAGATGGGGAAGAATAAGATTAAGAATATAAACAACAAAAACAACAAGAAACAAGCAAAAAAGAATCATTAGAAACAAAAAACAAAAAACAAAAAACCGAAATATTATTTTGCTCAATCTAAATTTTCATTTAGTTTTGTTTGTTTACTTAGAGAATTGTAAATACACAATTATTTGAGTTAGTGAAAAATTAATTTATAAATAATTTCATTATTAATTGCCCTTTTTTTTTTCTATAATGGATCAAATAAATTTCTCTATCAATAAATTAACTAATCTGTTCAAAAGTTAATGTCTTTTTATTTCTCCAATTTCATCTCTGAAGAGATTGGAATATTTTGGAATGGCACTCTCAAGATTCCTAATGATGATCATCAACAAGAATGGCTGTGTGGTTAACGAGGATGCTCCTAGAGCCATGCAATTCCTGGTTTGATTCCATTGTACAACACTTTGGTAAAGTGACTTGCTAAATAAATAAAATAATAATCATCACAAAGGTGTTTAATGTCTGCTTTCGATGCTGGCATGGGTTTGACGATTTGACTGAGGACTGGCAAGCCAGCAGGCTGCACCAGCCTCCAATCTGATCTGGCAGAGTTTCTACAGCTGGATACCCTTCCTAACGCCAACCATGCCGAGAATGTAGTAGGTGCTTTTACGTGCCACCAGCATGAAGGCCAATCACAAAGTACTGGCAACGGCCTCGCTCAAAAGGTGTTTTTTACATGCCACTTGCATGGGAGCCAGTCCAGCGGCACTGGCAACGACCTCGCTCGAATGATTTTCTAACATACCACCAGCACAAGTGCTAGAAGGCAATGCTGGTAACGATTACGCTCTAATGGTGCTATTGACGGGCCACTAGCATGAAAGCCAGACAGCTGCTCTGGCAATGAACACGCTCGACAGTGCTGTTAGTGCTCCACTGGCGCGGTGACCAGTCATCGAGTATAGTTCAATTTCGATTTCACTTGCCCCAACAGGCCTTCGCAAGCAGAGTTTAGTGTCCAAATGGTTAAGGTTAAACAAATGACAATCGAAATCTGTGGTCTTGAGCAGAATATTTGCTGTAGACCATCTTTTATACCATGACAAAACAATGTACATGATAGCACCTCCAATCAGTTAAGATAAGAAGCCATGAGATCCACTGCCTGGCAGGGTTGACTTTGCCTTTCATCCTTTCAGGGTTGATAAAATAAGCACCAGTTGAACACTGAGGCCACTGTAATTGACTTAACCCTCACTGTAAAATTGCTGACCTTGTGCTAAAATTTGAAAGCATCCTACCCTTCGTCCCCTTTTCTCAGTACTGTGCTCTTATTTTGGTGTATTGAACTTTTCCTTCTGTATACTGAACTCTTCCTTTTATAAACTGAGCTCCCATTTTTGTTTGCTGAAATCTTATTTTAGTTTCTTAAGATCCTTCATCTTTCTGGTTCCTTATTTATCTGTTCTGATCTGATGCAATAATCCCTCGACTATCATGGGTGTTATGTTCCAAAACCTCCCACAGAAATAATTAAAATCTAAAACAAAATATAAATACCTATCAGCCACAGAAACCGGTAATATGTTAGGGAGTCCGCGATATAAATTTACATATATTAGCCAGAAAAATCCACGCTGTATTGAGTGCATGATTAGTGAACCGTGATATGGTGAAGGATTAGAGTATTTCTTTATACCGAACTCTCCTTTCTTTGCTCTCATCCCTTATTTCCCTCTCTACCGAGATCTCCATTTTCTTTTCTGAGCTCATCGCTTCCTCTGGTGAATTCTCTTTTTTGTATCCTGAGATCTTGTATCTCTTTACTGAAGGTGGTGGTGGTGGTGATGGTGGAGTCTTTCTTTCATGTCTTCAACTCTTCTTTTTCTTTGATGAGGTGTTTTCCATTCATTATGTTTGCATTTCTATTGAATCTTTTGATGTATTTCACTTGCAAGTCTTTCTGCACAGCTTTGAAATGTGACATGAGTAAATCACAAAACACAGTCTTCAGCAACATAATTGCATATCAGTTATGCTACCTAATTGTTATTTAGCCTCAGGTCAACAAGGTGGGGCAAACCCCAAGCCAGATTTGCATTAGCCATACTTATTTCAGCTTCAGTGGGATTAAAACTACATTATGTTATGTATCTGATCATCTTGTTTAGTCCCAGGTCAGCCCTGCACAAGTAGGTCTGATGTGAAAATCATTCCAACCGTGACCATCTCGTTTGTTTTTGATACATGAAAATATCCAAAAGTATTTCAAAAGCCATCTTATATTAAATTTTACTGGTTTAATCTGGAGCAAGGAACTGTCCCCTTGATATTTGAGTCCCTGGTCCAGACTGGTGCATCTTTTGTTTTTAAAACAGTAGAGTGTTTTTTGAGAGCGACGAAACTGCTATTTCTAGCAAGCTGGATGACCCCTAAAGAAGCTCCTTTGTTGTCTCTTAAGTTAGCCTTTTTGTAATCATTTATTTCGTGTTAGCTCTTGGCTCACACGACAGACTTCGTCTAACCAATATTTGCTCTCTTTCAAATCCAATTTATCACACAATAACAACATAACAACATGCCAACATCATCCAAATTTGTCAATTGATAATTATATCTCTTCTCATCCTCTTTTATTTCTTGTCTTTCGTTTCCTTCACACTGATTCCCCCCCCCCCCTTTTTCTTTTTTTTCTCTCTCGCCCACCTCTCTTCATTGTTGTTCGGCCACTCTTGATCTTCTTTTCATGTTACTTCATTTTCGATCTTGTTTCATCATTTTACTAAAATAAAACGAAATAAATTAAAAAGACCAGGAAAACAAAAGCTAAAAAGCATGAACTATGGTTAAAAATAAACTTTAAAACAAAAATCAATCCCATGATCAGTTCTTCAATAAAATTTTAAGCACTTAAAATATTCAAACAATCAATTATCTCAATTGTAAAATTGAATTTTTAACAGTATTTTTCTGATTGCAGTTTTGACAGGGCTTAACACCCTCCTTCTTATTTATTTAGTTTTTCACTGGTTTTGTATATTTATTTACTTCTTTTTTAGCTTCTTTCTCTGTGTTTTTCTTTTTTTTTTTCCTTTTTTTATTTCTTTTTGTTTGCAAAAAAATTTTCTTTTTAATTTTGTTTCAGCTGCCAAATATTCCATTTTCGAATTTTAATGAAAATCTGCTAAACCAAAATATAAGAGACAGCCTGATGGATCATAATTGTGAAAATATATGGTGCTGCAGAAGAAAAATGAATCAAAACAAAAAAAAAAGTAATAATAAAGCAAAAGAACAAAATGTCACCAGTTTTAGGTTTTTGTTGTCTTTTACACATCATTTATCAAATGTTGATAGAAGAGAGACAATGTATTGAGTGACTAAAATAGGGGTTTTAGTTCCTCTCACTTGAGACTCAAAACACATGGACTAAACATATTTATCAGGACAGTTTTTTGAAGGGGCGGGATGTGTTAGCTATGTCTAATATAAAAACAGATGCAGTGTCTATAGAAACAGAAAGAAAACACCAAGTGCTCCATTTCTCATCCGGCTGCAATCATCTGCTGAGTGCCGCACTTCACCAAGATTTCGGCCCATTATGCTCAGTATCCCTCCACACAGTGAGCCTGTAACAGCTGGACGTATTGCATTGCAACCAGACTCATGCCAGTTCTGTGGTCTTATATGCTTCATAAACCCCCTGGTAATCCAAGCACTACCCTCAACTGCTTTCTCCCCATATTCCTCGATGGTCCTCCTCACAGCAGACACACCAGCCACCTTCAGAAACCTTCTGAGAGAAGCTGCTTGGAAACTTCTGCAGCTGACTTTGAATGCAACCAGCTCACAGATGTAACCCTTCTCCTGAATCTCAGCTACCAGCTCTTCATAGCCCAACAGCTTTCGTTCATGGGCCTCAGCAATGCTCTCCTCCCATCGCACAGTCAGCTCCCCAAGGACCACACATCTCTGACCCTCATCTACCAAAACCAGGTCGGACCGGAGTGCTGACACCACGATGCTTTCAGGTAATGACTTTCCCACGAACACCTCCCATTTTCTGTCTTCTAACTTAAAAGCCAGCCTGATAGGACAGCTTTTAAGTTAGTCTATATCTTTTAAGCAACTGATCCTGAATGGTAAGATCTACAAACAGATCTCTGACTTGTTCTGGGGAATACGCTGCAATTGTTTCCTCCAGAGTCCTATTCCAATGATGACCATATTCATTGCAAAACCCTGTAAAGGGGTTGGTATTGGGAAGGGCATCCAGCTGTAGAAACTATGCCGATACAAACAGATAAACCGTGATGCAGCTCTCCAGTCATGCCAGTTCCTGTCAAGCTGTCCTGCCCACACCAGCATGGAAAACAGTCAATAAATGATGATGCTGTTGATGATGATGACGATGATGATGATGATGACGATGATGATGATGATGATGATGATGATGATGATGATGATGATGATGATGATGATGATGATGATGATAATGTTTGTTGCTGTTGTTGTTTCTCATGCATTTTGTATTTTGTATTTTATAATTTACTTCTTATTTTTCCCAACCAATTCAATGTAAAGCCTCAGAGATTTTATAATTTATGTGTTTAATATCCTGATGTCCCTCACAAGTGCAGCCGATAAAGAAACAATATTTTGTGACACAAAGAAAGACATACACCAAGAATCGTTCTTCATATATTTTTTGCCAGATCAGAAGACAAACATCAGAGGAACATTACAAATAACGAAATCGTTAGCAAATGATCAGATATTGTTTTCATATAACATTCTACAAATGACTAACATTCAGTCTTAGGATGTTGTTATTCATTTTGCTGATTTTTGTTGTTGTTGTTGTTGTTGTTCTTCTTCTTCTTCTTCTTTTTATTATTATTATTATCATCATTATTATTATTATTATTGTTATTGTTATTGTTGCTATCATCATCATCATCATCATTATTAGTAGTAGTTGTAGTAGTAGTTGTAGTATTAAGAACACTGTGATGTTAGAGAAGACTGGGTCTTTTGGTTTATTTACATCAGACTCTTTGTCGTTTCATTTGAAGAACTTTAACCATGGCTGGAGACACAAGAGTAAAACAGAAACCTTTCGATGAAGGAGCATTTTTGTGGCTGATTGGTCCACTAGAAATAGCAGTGAAATTTGTTTGGATACACCCAGTGGTATCAGTGATGGTATGGGATCTTTTTCTTGTCTGAAAAATTCAGTTTCCTCTTGACTGAGTGGTTCTCCGTTGCTGGTGGCATCGATGACTGAGAAAGTCATATCTCTACAAAAGAAACCCCCAAAAAGACAGATAGAAATAAAGATGGCAAGGAAGAGATTGTTTTGTTGTTGCTGTATTCAGCTCTCTTTACATTTTTCTTCAACCTCTCGTTTTCCTTTTGACTTCAAAAAAATGCAGTTCCAATGCTGCTAAAAGTTGTAACAGTCGTTGACCTCAATTCCTCACATTTTCATCACAATTCTAGTCATTTTGACGATTGACATCAGTTCATATTTGTAATGGTTTGGTAAGGGAGTCACTTTTCTTTCATTCTATCCTTGTCCTACTAAAAGAGGTATATACACATGGAACAATGTATTGTCTGATATACACAACCTTGAATGGTCGTAGATGAGCTCAGTCATGGCAGTTCTAGCAATAAATTCCAACAACTACACTATCAGCAACAACAGGTACAATACTGCCCACATCTACAACAGCACTTTTTGGAGCCATGTAAAAAGCACCAGTGGTGGTGCCATGCAAAAAAGCACTGGTGCAGGTGCCACGTAAAAGGCACCCAGTACACTCTGTAAAGTGGTTGGCATTAAGAAGGTAAACCAGCTGCAGAAACCTTGCCAAAACCAACAATGGAACCTTGAGCAGTCCTTGGCCTTGCCAGTTCTTGTCAAACTGTCCGACCTATGCTAGCATGGCAAACGGATGTTAAATTATGATGATGATGATGATGATAATGATGACGATGACGATGATGATGACAATGATGATGATGATGACAATGATGATGATGACAATGATGATGACGATGATGACGACAATGATGATGATGATGACAATGATGATGATGATGATAATGATGATGATGATGACGACGATGATGATGATGATGATGATGCCTACCTAAGAAAGCTAATGCTTCAAATGAAAGTCATCAAACACTTCAGCTGACTGATTTATGGTTAATAGGTTTTCGCTTGTCGTTGTAAAGGTAATACAGTTTGAAATTGGATTGTGAGGGAAGGAATTTTGCAACGAAGCATGAAATCTTTACCCAAGAATACATATAATGCAATATTTGAATCACTAATACCACAAATATTCTTTTTATTGAGTTATAGTTCTCTGGTCAAAGATTTCATGGCTAATTAACAAATTACTTTTTCTCTACAATTATCTCACAAAGTTTCAATGTTTATAACTTCCAATAGATTATCAGAAGAATTGAGGTAATCACCCACTGTATAAATCAATCCCATTTTATATGTTTCACCCCCTTAAGGAGCTAATTATTGCTTCCTAAATGGTTAGGTTTGGCAGGAATCTAAAATCATCAAGCTAAATAAATTACAAGATTTATTCCATATAAACAAAAATGATAACTTATATTTCTTTGGAATTAGCCAAAATAATTTGTAGAAATATTGAATCAAATACTTTCATCGGTTCCATTCAGAAATAATGAATTCAATTAATCAGTTTCATGAAAGATTTTCTATATAGGAATGGTAAAACCTCAAAGACATAGGTTAATGCTATAAACTGTTAAATGATGACACTTTAACAGAGTCAGTCAATAGATATTTCATGACGGAATTAATAATCAGATATAAATTAATACCTTTTCTAAAAGTATTAGCTGTCAATAGAAGTGATGGAATTTCCCTAAATGTTTCTAAAATCTGAATAATTTCAGCCAAAATATAGAAAGAAGATTGTTAAGTTATATAATCATTTAAAGCATTGTGTTTGTGATAATGGGAGGAGGATGCTAATGAGAGAGAAAGAGGGGGGACGGGGGAAAGATAGGGAGATTGAAAGAGAGAGAGGGTGAGGGTGAGGGAGAGAGGAGATGGGGAGAAGGGAGAGGGAGAGAGGAGAGGGGGAGAAGGGAGAGGGGGAGAGGAGAGGGGATGAAGGGGAGAAAGGAGGGAGAGTGAGCTGGAGAGAGAGGAGGTGTGAGGGAGGGGAGAGGGAAAGAAGAGCAGAGGGAGAGAGGAGAGGAGAGAGAGGTAGAGAGAGAGACGGGAGAGAGGGAGAAGGAGAAGGAGAGAGAGAGAGGGCAGAGAGAGAAAGAGAGAGAGAGAGACGGGAGAGAGGGAGAAGGAGAAGGAGAGAGAGAGGGCAGAGAGAGAAAGAGAGAGAGAGACGGGAGAGAGGGAGAAGGAGAAGGAGAGAGAGAGGGCAGAGAGAGAAAGAGAGAGAGAGATGGGAGAGAGGGAGAAGGAGAAGGAGAGAGAGAGGGCAGAGAGAGAAAGATAGAGAAAGAGAAGGAAACAGACATAAAAAGGAGATCTGAGATATAATATTTAAATCAGATTCATAAAGATTAATTTCACCAGCAAAACAGAAGGCTGAATCTGTTTGTTAGTTTGGGGATTGTTTCCGCCCCCACTCTTTGGTTGCATGTTTGTCATCCTCTTTAGAAAGAGAATGCTTCCAATCCTCTTCAAGTAATACATTTGTGAGCTCAAAGAGTTGCAGCATTTCGTCTGTCTATACATTTAGAGTTCAAATGCTGCCAAGGCAGACTTTGCATTTCATTCTATTGGGATCAATAAAATAAGTACCAGTGAAGTACTGGGTCGATGTAATCGACTTACCCCCTCCCACGGAACCATTAGCCAAAGTTTGAAATCCTTATTTTCTAAGACATTACAATGCCCTAAAACACATCCAACCCATGCCAGCATGGAAAATGGACATTAAATGATGATGATGATAAATGTATGTGAACCCGACAGAGTGTAAGTATCTTCAGAGAAAAGTTGAACCAAAGAAGCATCAGTTATGGTGTGCAAGAGAGACGATTGTGCTGGTATAGACATATGCCGAGAATGGATGAGGATAGTTGTGTGAAAAAGTTCCACAGCCTAGCGGTGGAGAATAATAATTCAAACTCAAATATTTTCTCACACCATCTCTGATGAAGGGATATCCATAATATCCCAGAAACAGCTGTAAGACTATTTCATTATAAATGTCCTGAAAACTCTTCACAGCCTTGGCTTTGTTATCTCATCTTGTCTAATATATATATATATATATATATATATATATATATATATATATATATATGCATGTAAGTAAAGGACCCACATTAGACTCTTCACTCGTAACATTATTGAGCCAAGAGTTTAACTACAGTCTGTCCATAACACTTACTTAGTGTCACCTGACACTTTTTGGGTCTTCTAGATACCAATACCTCTCATATACACATATATATATATATATATGTATATATATATATATATATATATATATATATGTTCTGCACTGGTCTACAGTTTGAACCTGAGATCATTTGACTGCTGCTGTGTTGTTTATTGTTTGTTATTGTTGCTGTTGTTGTACAAGTTTAGTCTCTACAGAACAAGACATAAAGACAAAAAAATACCAGCAAACAAAGGTTAATTTATAAACTTAATCCAACTTTTGCCATTAGAGAACAAATGATATTAAATGAAGAGATGAGAATATTTCCTGATAAGAATAATGTTCTTTTGCACGGTGTCATTGCATAGGAAAAAATTTAATATATTGTAAAGGATATCTCCATGAGATATTTAGTGTTATCATACAGATCAATGATTGCTTGGAATAATCTTGCTTAGTTTACCAAATGTTCCAGTCAACTAGCTAGCTCCAATATAAATTGTCCATCTACAACAACGTGATCTCGTACTATATTACATAGATAATGTAATTCCTCTGCATTTAATTTCATATTAGAAATGAAAACTTGAAATCTCCGTGAATTTTTGTTTTAGTTTTGGGACAACATCATTGTTCTTGCTTCGTCTGTCAATGAATGTTGTATCTTTTAAGTAATCACAAAACATAGGACGTATTTTTTTTATGTAGCCGTGGAGAGTGCAAGAATGGCTGTGTGGTTAAAAAGCTCACTTTGCAACCATATGGCTTCAGGTTCAGCACATTGAGCAGAGTGGAGAAAATCAGCAAGAAACTGTAAAAGACCCGTTGTGTGTGTGTGTGTGTGCATGTGCATTGTGTGTGCATGTGTATGTGTGTGTGTGTGTGTGTGTGTGCATGCCTGTGTGCATGTGTGTGTCTGCATGTTTTTGCCATCTTGTTTTAACAGAATGCACTAATTATTAAAAAAATAGGCGCAGGAGTGGCTCTGTGGTAAGTAGCTTGCTTCCCAACCACATGGTTCTGTGTTCAGTCTCACTGCGTGGCACCTTGGGCAAGTGTCTTTTACTATAGCCACAGGCGGACCAAAGCCTTGTGAGTGGATTTGGTAGATGGAAAGTGAAAGAACCCCTTCGTATATATATATATATATATATATATATATATATATATATATATATATATATATATATATATATATATATATATATATATATATATATATAAATATATATATATATATATATATATATATATATATATATATATATATATATATATATATAAATATATATATATATATATATATATGTATGTGTGTATATATGTTTGTGTGTCTGTTTGTCCCCTCAACATCACTTGACGACTGATGGTGGTGTGTTTACGTCCCTGTAACTTAACGGTTCAGCAAAAGAGACAGATAGAATAAGTACTAGGCTTACAAAGAAGAAGTCCTGGGGTCGATTTGCTCGACTAAAGGTGCTGCTCCAACATGGTCACAGTCAAATGACTGAAACAAGTAAAGAATAAAGAGTAAAAGAGTGCAATGCAAACAGTGTCAAGAATGTGCAATCTTCCATGAAAATATGACTGGCCATTGAGCTGTTTGTGCTCAGAGGATTATGGGAAATATTACCTTGCTTGATTGCAGGTGAGGGTTAGCAACAGGAGGAGCATCCAGCCATGGAAACCCTGCATGAAATAATTTCATCTTACCATGCAAACAAGGAAAAATAAATACCACAACAACAACAACGGTTATGAAGATGCCTGTGGGTTGGGTGGGATGACAGTGATGATGACAGTAGATGGCTAGGACAATGTGAGTGATGTTGATGATGATGGTGGTTTTGGTGGTAGTGGTTGTGGTGATAGTACGGATGATGCTAACGACATCAATGACGATGAGGAGCATGTGGTTGTTCTTGTTCTTGTGGTTATTGTAGTCTAAGATACAATATACTTCATTGATAATAATAATAATAATAATGATAATAATAATAATAATAATAATAATAATAATAATAATAACAACAACAACAACAACAATGAATTGAAATGAGTGGGGGGGCGTTAGCAAATGATAATGATGATGCTTCTAAATTATTTACATACTGCATAATAAATATTTCAATGTTGCACTTTGCTAATTCTGTTGGCTACAGATGGCAACAAATAATGTCATAGAATTTAACTTTCTGAGGCAAATATTGAAGCATAAAAATGTCGCTATTAAGGTTTATATTCTATTATAGTTTGCAGAAACTTTCAGAAAATATTTCCCATTTTGTTAGTTCAACGTTTGTTTGACATTTATTTCGATGTTAATGTTGACTGTTTGGTCATCGTATTCCACAAATATTCCAACGTCATCTTCAATAGCTTTGATCATCTGCAACAGCTTTGGTAAAAAGAAAACAGAAAAAATATTTTAAAAAAAAGCAAAACACCAAAATAAAAAACTTAGCCATTCGGTAATTTCATTCAGGGAAACATTATTGATAATATTAAAGGAAGAATTTCTTTGTTAATTGACAGATGTGATGTAGCGATAAGATTACTGTCAATGGTATTTTCCATGCAGGTGTGGCTGTGTGGGTTAGATGTCCTCTTTTGAATCATGAGGTCTGTGGTTCACACCCAACACTAGGATGCTGCCAGTTAGTGTTGTCTATTATAGCAGCCACAAGGTGATGAATATATCGTAATTTGGAAGACAAAAACTGGAAGTCATTAAAGTGCAGCCATGCTGGAGCATCACCGGAAAGAATTCTAGTCAAACAAATCGATCCGAAGACTTTTCTTTTTAAAGCCTCGTACTTATTCTGCTGGTCTCTTTTGCTGAACTTTTGAGTTATGGGGATATAACCGCCCCCATCCCAACACACATATGCACACACACATGAATGCATGAACCCATTCACACACACACACAAGATGGACTTCTCTCAGTTTCTGTGTACCTAACCTACTCACAAGGTCTTTGTTGGCCTGAAGCTATAGTTGAAGACACCTGCCCAAGGTGCCTCACATTGGAACTGAACCTGGAACCATGTGGATTGGAAGCAAACCACATGGTCCATACCGAACAGCCAACAAATCCCTGTTATTTTGGTGGGATTTAGTTTGGGGAGACAGACCCTAGCCTATGCTTTTGTAGGCCCTCGGAGACTTGTCACATTTGATATTGGTTGCTGAATAGAATGATGACAAAGTGCTTAAAGAAATATTTTGTTTCCAGTCACTGAACAGGACCTCAACTGAAGAATATCTTTGTTTGAAAATATTTACATAAAGCCAAATAAATCATTACAAAGAAATCAGTCCTGGATTATCGACAAAATATCTTCAATGTTTTGAACCCAACAAATCGTTCTAGTGCAATTCTAAGATAAAGTCATAGCATTCATATCTAAGTCACACTTTCAGCAAAGTTTCGATTTCCTTAATTTTCAATTTTTACAAATGAATGATAACGTTAATGTAACCAAGAAGAGTCTAGAATAATCACTCATTATATTAAACGAGGCAAATTATATTAAACGAGGCAATGCATACATGTATTAATATATTTATATAAATGTATACACACACACATATATATTTGCCATGATAGATCGCTTGCCACTAAACCTGTTTTATTTTCTCTCCCTGTTTATTTCTGTGTTCCTTTCTGTTGAAGAGCATAGGCTCAAAACATAAAAGACTTTCTCACTTCCCGAGTGTTCCCGAGGTCTTTATAGTGATGATTGTTTACTTTACCCCCAAAACGTTTCCAATCAAAAAATACAGAAGGTTAAGAATAGATTAGTTATGTTTTTACGTAGAATGGGCTTTCACATCGTTTTTGATGATGAGATAACTAATGCTAACTTCTTCGATATTACACTTAATTTGCACAATAACTCATACCTCCCATACCACAAACCATCCACCAATGTCAAGTATATTAGTCCAACCAGTAATCACGCTAGGGCAATTACTAAGAATTTAGTTTTAAATATTTCAGTTAGATTGTCTAAACTATCCGCCAATATTAACATTTTTAATGACAAGGCAGAATTTCATAACTCTGTCATAGTTAAAGCAGAGTATAAAGAAAAAGTTATCTACATTGATTCTGTTCAATTTTTCATCTCCTATTCGAGTCAAGAAATCTAGTTGTAATAAGAAGAGAGATTTTAATTCTAATATGGACAACAACACAAAACATGATAAAATTATTTTACAGTGGATGGGTGGCAACCGTTATTTAAGCCCATTTTTTTCAATCTAGAGGTCATTCATCGTTCTTTAGAGATAGTACCATTTACAATTTCATTGGTGCTAGCAAAACTATTTGGTTTGTTATTCTGTATGGAAGGCAAATTATATTTAATCTTCCTGTGAAGTGGTTAGTAAGTACTTTCCCAAAAATTCTGGATATTATTCCATTATTAATTCTCATATAGTTAGACTTGCCTTGTCCAACACAAAGAATCTTTCACAATTTATATCTTCTCATGATACCAGTCTGATAAATAAAAGTTCATTTACGGAGAGTTCCAACATTGGAATAAAACCAATGTTGTCTTTGAAACATATGTCGAAAAAAGAATTTGAATAACATCTGCATTCAACTCCATTAATTTACTTTTACTGCACAAATTACTGCTCATTATCCCGAAGTTTCTACTTTCATCCTTGTTACTTGCGTGAATTTTGTTACCCTGGTAACTGTTTATGGAATTTTGCGTGTTAACTGTAAACAAAGGATAATTCATTCATCCATTATATATATATATATATATATATATATATATATATATATATATACATGTAGGTATCACAACCTTGGTTGATGAACAGTGCATTTTCATCTTCATTAATATGGAGGTTTTGTGCCTCCAGCCAGCAGGTCTCATGAGTTGCTTATTTTGTTAGGATGCAAAACTATTGGTAATTTGCTGACTGGCCATAACTAACAACTATATTAATATATATATATATATATATATATATATATATATATATATATATATATATATATGTCGATATACATTTAAATATCTATATCTATCTGTTTATCTATCTATCTCTCCATATATATATATATATATATATATATATATATGTATATCTATGTCAACATATATATAATCGCGAAATCGGTCAATACACAATTAAGTTCATTTAATTTAAAAGAAAGTTGGTCATCTTCTGTTGGTTGTTTTTTCCTTGCATTGGGTACTAAATGTGGTTATTTTGAGAAGTCCACTGTGTGGCGTTATTATTTTTCTGTAATAATGCCCTTTATATAAATATAAACGAATAATTATATTCTCGGGAATAGAAATTTCCCTTATGAATTTTTTTACACACTGGCTTCTTGATAAAATTCTTGTAAAAGAGTTTTATCCTTTTTTGAATTTATTTGTCATATATATATATATGGATAAATCAACTGAGCACTTAGTATATGACAATATGGTTTTGTAAATTGGGTTAAACAGGAGTCTAGAAAGCTCTGAAAATCCCTTTCATATTAGATACCAGCAGCATATTATGAATACGAGATGAGAATGTAAATGGTGTAGAAATTCTGAGATATATGTAGCGGTAATTATTCAAATTATGCTAAATTAAACCATTTTCATCCACTGGATACCTTGAAGGGGAAGTCAGGGACATGAATTATTCATAGAATTACGTTGGTAAAAACTCTACATCTGTCAAACAAGATGCATCATATTGGGTATTTACATAGTGTTATGGCAGCTTGGTGTAGAATAACTCACTGAGTGTATATAAATAATGTGTATTGCAGTTAAACAGCGCATAGTTGAATGTAAGGCAGACAGCAAGACTCCTAAATATGAATTGCACAGAAAAGAGTTTGGATGTGTAGGTATTCATCAGTCGTCTTTACAACTACAATGAATAGAAACCGCAACAGCAACAAGAATATTATGTTCTTTCAGTCTTTTTATAATTTGCATAGCTTCTTAATATCTTTCACACACACACATTCACTTAAACATACGCATGTGTGTTTGTATAAATATATTTAAATGTATATAAGAGTATATGTACATATATATATAAATATATATATATATATATATATATATATATATATATATATATATATATATATAGATAGATACATATATATGTATATATGTATATATATATATATATATATATATATATATATATATATATATATATATATATAATCATAAATATACAGGGATTAGCATGAGTTGCTTCTCCAACATACTGAGAATTTAGAAATAGGAGTCAAAGAACTACTGATTTCAAACTACAAATTTTTTCTCTAACGGATGGCGATATTTATGGCCCACAGAACAAAAACAGAAGAGAAAAGTAAAAACAAACCTGCCTTTAGTTAATTGGATACGACGTTTCATGGTTAAGAGTATGAAGTTACTCTATTCCGCTCTTCAGCCTAATATTCGGATAAATTTGAAAGTGTCCATAAAAACTCACGGGAATTTTGGCCATGCGACACCAAAACCACGTGAGGAAGGCATTTACGAAATTTATGTGTATCTATCTGTATATATATATATATAAAGACAGATAGATACACATACATACGTATATATACATAAATACACACACACATACATACAAACACACACACTCACACACACACATTCACTCACATATACATGTGTGTGAGTTTGTGTAAATATGTTTAAATGTATATAAGTGTTTATGTACATATGTATGTATGTATATATGTATATATATATATATATATATATATATATATATATATATATATATATATATATATATATATATACATACATATATACATACATATATACATACATACATACACACTCACACACATACACACACACACATATATATATACATACATATATACATACATATATACATACATACATACACACTCACACACATACACGCACACACACACACACACACACACACACACATCAAAACAGGAGATTGGAAAACTATTGATTTCATTTATTCACCATTACACATGTTTCATTTGCTAACAGGTGCTACAAAATTATACATGGAGGAGAAGCATGTAAGATATCTCCTATTAGAAATTCTTCAGACAGAGAATTAAATAATATTTAATTACTGTGTAAAGAATATTTTCCAGCTCCTGTCAAGTTGTCCAACCCATGCCAGCATGGAAAACATGCTAAATTATGAAGAGGATTTTCAACTCTTATGCATACCCTAGACAAAAATAATGTCCACATACGGATTTGGAATAACGAAACAAGTAGATGTGATTCATGCGGACACAGCTTGGTTTTAACCTTATCTATATGATATACACTTTGTACACGACAAAGAAGGGAAAAAAGAAAAAAATGAGAAAACAAGAAAAAGAAAGTAGAAATAGATGCTGGAGTGACTGTGTGGTAAATAGCATGCTTACCAACCACATGGTTCTGGGTTCAGTCTCAATGTGTGGCACCTTGGGCAAGTAACTTCTATTATAGCCTCAGGCCAACAAAAGCCTTATGAGTGGATTTGGTAGACAGAAACTGAAAGAAGCCTATCATATATATATATATATATATATCAGTACATATTGTAAAGCTGAGTTTGGGAGTGTGTGTGTGTGTGTGTGTGTGTATGTGTGTGTGTTGCATCTATAGAAACCCACTGCTGATAGAGCAACATGTGACTGGCCCAACATAACTGGAAACAATTGTGCTATATTTGTGACCACAAAGATTTTTGTCAAGTTTCTGGCATCTGTCTTAAGTGTCTGGCTGTGGTGGTCATGGAGACACAATGTGCAGCTGCCTCAACATTCTGCATGGCAAGAAGTCGGTTTCAACATCCTGCAAATTATTAAAGTATCAAAAGAGTTTTTCTATAGGATACAAGGAAAAGAGTCCAGGAGACTGAATCACACAATGGCTTGATGCTTATTGGTTGCTTAATAGACTAATCACATGAAACTATTGTGGTTTGATCGTGTTGTCTGGTCAGTTAGCTAGGACTTTAGTTTTGAATCACCACTACAACCAGCTCCAGGTAGATGCCAGTGCAGGCTTCTTTCCCTCCAGTTTTCACATCTTGGATGTACCATGGGGTGGAAGGTGTGAGGACCATGAGGATGTCATGTCTTCTCATGACTACACAAGCACCTGAAACAAATAGTAAATGCAAGGTACATACTACCAAGCTATATTTATTTACATATAATAGCTGACTGCTGTACTTGTTGTCTCCCGGCAGTGGATTTTGCCAACGATCCTATGATCAACAACCACAAGAAACAAAATAAGAAGTGTTGAAATAAGACCATCCCCAACACTTAAACTTATATCCTGTTTGGTTGTGTTGTACCATTTGCAATCCTTTCAATTGGTCAATTATGACTGATCAATTCAATTTCTTTGACTTCATCATTCAACATCAAAGATACAATTTTTTTATTTTCGTTTGATTTTGTAACCAAACCAACAACTTAATAAACCTTTCAAGTTGCCATTTGAAAGCAAGAATGGCCAACTTGTTTACAAGAATCAAGGTTATTACAAACTAATACCTCAAAGGCAATCTTTTTTACTTCATACTTTCTTAGTGAAAACTGGATTAATTTCTTTATATTCGGCACAGGTAACCTTTACACTTCTGCATTCCACACTTGCGTTCCCTTACTTAGAGTTTTAAAATAAACTCGACCTCATTCAAGGAATCTGTGGATTTTGTTTTTATTTTGATTTTGTTTTGTATTTTCTTTTTACATTTACAAGATTCTATAAACATGACACGCTGGTCCATAACATGTTATGATCAAGGTAACCAAGTTGTTGCTACCTTCAGCCAGTCTTGTACCTAAATCCTTTAGCTTTTAAACCAGCCAAATCTGGCTCAATTATTTTTACCTGTTTTATATTCAAACCAACAAGGTCTGACCTCTCACACCTACCCTACAATGTCATTTCAAAAATAAACAACCACGACTCTCAAAGCTGAGATAATGCATGATCAATTCAAAACAAGTCGAATAAACAAGCATTACATTGTTTTATCTTTTCTTTTACTTGCTTCAGTCATTAGATTGTGGCCATGCTGGGGCACTGCCTTTAGTCAAATGAATTGAACCTCCACCTTCCGTTACTTAATTTTTTCCAAAACTGGTATTTATTCTATCCTTTGCTTTTTGCCAAGTTATAGGGACATAAACACACCAACAATGTTTGTCAAGTGGTGGTGGGACAAACACAAACACAAAGACAGTCATATACACACACACACACATATATTCAGACATATATTATATATGTGCATGTGTGTGTGTGTGTGTGTATACATATATATAGGTGTGTGTGTGTGTGTGCATATGTATATGTACAGCATTCTTATCTTGGTCTGTTCATTAGCATAAAATGAACTTGAAGTGATTCTACTTATTGACAATATTGACTGTTGTCATTCAGTCTCATTATTGATTATTGATTACTTGTTTAATTTGAAGTATATTGATATATTGGATGCTGGAATTATTGCAGATATTGGATCAATCACAAGCACCCAGCCTGATCATAAAGACTGACGACAATATAGAATATATTACCTTCTATGCCCTAATGCTATACACCAAATTCTATATATACTAAATACATATTTATATATATATATTCACATATATATATATACATACATACATGTATATATATATATATATATATATATATATATATATAGCCGCGATGAGGTTGTGTGGTAAGAAGTCCTTCCAGGGTCAACAAGGGATGTGCCAGACCAAACTGGTTGATTGGTAGCCTCTGGAGGAAATTCTTCATGCTATTTTTTCCAACTCTTTATGTGTTCTGAGTAACCAGGCAGGTGTTGCAAAGCTGCCTGTATCTTTCTGACAAAGTGATGACATGTAAACAGATTCTTGAAGAAAGACAACCAGAAACCAGAGTTTGTATTTCTGTAGGAAAATTTCCTGATAAACTTGTAATTCTTAAAAGGAACAAAAAACCAAGAAATGCAAAGATGTTTTCACTTGTTCATAACAAGTTGCTGTTTGTTGTTTAACCTAAACTAACACCAATTGCCCCCTTTTTATTACCAACTTGCCTGAAATGGACTCTAGTTCTATGATGCAAACTTCTTGTTTAAAATTATTTTGAACAAAATTTTCAATTAAAATTTCATATTAATTCATAGCTCAAACACTTCATTAATAATGATAAAGTTATTTTACTAAATTCTTCATTAATTAAAAAATTAATTGCAACAAAACTGATATATTTCTGATGAAATATGGAAATAAAAGTGTTAAGTAGACCTTTAGTTGAGTATCTCCAAGTATGACCATCCTACTTTCATTCTCTTGATACATTGCCTCCATGACAACATTATGCACCAATATTCTTCACTTTTAAGAGCGTAGTGTATGTGTGTACCTTCAGGGAGATTTCACTGCTCTTTTTAACAAGTCACTCAGCCACTTATAAACATCCCACATTGCTATGACTCAACGATCTTATCAGTTTGACATGTTTAATAATCTGATGTAGTTGTGCTAATGGATTCCCATTTAACATTTATATCTCCTCTATCGACAGCTATTTCATCAAAATGGCTATTAAGGATAAGAAGACAGGGAAAGTAGCCTGACCATCAGAAACAGTTACTGAGATAATAAAAATATCCACCATAGTAGGGCTCATGCTAATGCCTGGAATAAACAACCAGATAGTACAGGGAAGGAGGTGTTCATAGTCAATGATTGGTGTTGCTGCATTCCATATCAGCCATGACAAACGTCAAGCAGATTCAGATGGAGAAAATAAACAGAAAGAGTAGAAATTTTAGTGCATAAAGGAAATGAGATAAGATGAGATGTATTTTGAGGCTGTGCTAGAACAGGCTGGCACTAATGTCCTTTTCAGAGTGAAACAACTAAAGGAGTGGTGACTAACAAAATACAAACTATTCTTCAAAACATTTGTCTAGGGTTGTAAGTTGGTAGACTCGTCAGTAAGCGGCAGGAAAGGCTTGCTGACATTTCATTCATTTTTATGTTCTGAGTTCAAATTCTGCTGTAGTTGCATTTGCCTTTCATCATTTTGGGGTCAATGAAATACGTACCACTTGAACGAACATTGGGGTTCGTGTAATTGGCTGTTCCTGCATGCAAAATTTCAGGCTTTGTGACTTTAGTAGAAATGGCTATTAACAGAATTTGTTGATCCGGAGATCTTTGACATGGCTTTGCATTCTGTTGTTCGGTGGTTGTTAAAAATAGGGACATACATTCATTATTACCTTGCATTTGAAATAAATGAAATAAAATAAATTTTAAAAAACCCAAAATATAAATTTGTAGAAAAAAAATCTTAATTATATCTTCCAGTTTCAATTTATTGTTCTCAGAGAATGCATTCTTTGAGAAGAATATTTCTTTGCAAAAATCATTGTGATGGCATTGCAGATATCTACCACCACCCACGATTTTGTCATCATTCCCTTATTTCATGCATAAGATATTTAATTGGATAGCAACAATCCAATTTTCTTCAAAAATTCTATACAATAGCCTTTGTTTGTAGTTTTTCATTGAATTCACTGAGAATTATAATTTTAAATGACATATTTATATTTAGATATGTCAAAAGAACCGATGAATAAAATGATATGAGGCTTGGGGTAATGCAGAAGGAGTACGAGGCTAGAAGTAGATAAATGGCTTGTGACGGCTGTGCAGGACATGTGACATGATTATAGAAACTGAATTATAAAAGGGACCTGACTTCATGTGCAACATTTTGTAGGCATCTTAATGATACAACAATTGGCTGATAGTCCATCTAATTTGTGTATATACATACACACACACATATACCACCACCACCACCATCATTAGCATCACCACCACTGCCACTGCCACACTACCACCACCATCACCGCCACCACCACCACCATCATTCTACTTCCATTTTTCCCGGGGCAAGTGTCTTCAACAATTGACTCAAGCCAACCAGTGCCTTGTCAGTAGAATTGGTAAATGGAAAAGGAAAAACAAAATGCTAGTTTATATTTAGCCAGCAAAACTACAAATTGAAAGCATTCAAAGAATTGAATGTTTTTGGTTTGTATTTTAGTAAACTAAACGTAAAGACTGAATTTCTTTTATTGTGTTTTTCACTTACATGCTCAATAATATCAATGAAGATAATGTCATAGGTTCTTTATTTTTTCAATGTAAGGACCATATGTAAGTTATTGATTAACTAAAAGGTATAAATTTCTTTCCTTTCCTTGGAGAAAAAGTAGTAAAAGAAACACACTAAACAAATCTTTCAACAATGTAATGGTTATCTTTACTTTTGAAAAAGTAAATCTGCAAAATTTCTTTGAAAAGTATTTATTATAAAAGAAATTATGAGGAAGCATACAAGGAGCATCAAACTGTAGTTATGCCTCAATTATATTACATTGTGTGTGTGTGTGTGTGTGTGTGTGTGTGTGTGTGTACCTATGTTCACACATCCTTGATTGTGCATACAAACCCGAGAGAAATTTATTCTTTCTGAAAAAGCCGTTGTGTTGGTGCCACATTAAAAGCAATGGTGCTGCTGCCACATTAAAAGCACCCAGCCCACTCTGTAAAGTGTTTGGCTTTAGGAAAGACATCTGACCATAGAATCCATGCCAAAACAAGCAATTGGAGCCTGGTGCAGCTCCCTGTCTTACCAGTTACAGTCAAACCGTCCAACCCATACCAGCATGGAAAACAGGCATAAAATGATGTTGATGAAAAGAAGAGTAAAATAAAATTTAACAAAAGTTAAAACTTTACAACTGCAAAACTATGAATTTTACTGCTCCTTGATGGATGAGAAGATAAAATTTGGCAGATGTATTACTGAAGGGAAGTTCTTGGAATTTTGGTCATTGGAATCTAATTCTATGGATTTTCCAGAAACAGAATTCTCTCTGGTGTTTATGAGTTTTATGACTGCATACGAAAATTGTTACTGATGTAGTATTGAGGAAGTGTAATTGATATTTCAACAGAAATCTGCTTCCACAAGAGTTTAACAGGATGAAGAAAGGAAATATGTCTATTCTGCAGAGAGAGCTACATGTCAAGAGGTCAAAAGTTCAAATCTTAGTAACAACAAAATGTGAATTCTTTGATTTCTTGCACACTGAAAGAAAATCTTTTTCCTTTCTTTTTTCTAACATTTTAATTTTTTACTTGCTAAAAAGCTGTTGCAGGAATTTCTCAAATATTTGTCTTTCATTATTGAATAAGGAAATTCTGATTTATTTCTTTATTCTGAGTTTGTTAAGAGATGTTTGTTGCTGTTGTTTTGCTTTCAGTGATTGCTGTGACCCAAACCATTCCACCTTTTAGCATCCATCTTGCTTTATACATTTTACTTTTATTTGTTTTATCCTTTTACTGGCTTTAGTCATTAGATTGCGGCCATGCTGGGGCACCACCTTGAATTTTTAGTTGAACATGAATCGACCTCACTACTCAATTTTCTAAGCCTGGTACTTATTCTATTGGACCCTTTTGTCAAACTGCTAAGTTATAGGGATGCAAACACACCACCACCTGCAGTGGTAGTGGACAAAAGAGACACACAGAAACACACACCTATCTACCTATCTATCTATCTATCTATCTTTCTATCTATCTATCTATCTATCTATCTATATATATATATATCTTTGTAATTGCCATGCTTGACCACTAAATCCACAAGTTTTTTTCTATTCTCTCTCTTTTTATTTTCTCGTATTCCTTTCTGTTGAAGAGCGTAGGCTCAAAATATAAAAGACTTTCTCACTTTCTCGAGCATCAAACTAACACACCTGCTTTTTGTTCATACACCTGTCTTTATCTTTTGTTTTTCTGCAAATTTCAACTATATATATACATATACATATATATGAAACTTTGGTTGGTCCACAGCCATAGCAGAAGACACTTGCCAAAGGTTCCATGCAGTGGAACTGAACTTGGAACCATGTAGTTGGCAAGCAGACTTCTTACCACACAGCCACCCTTGACAACATTGACTTTCTTCTTTTAAAACAGTTGCAAATGAATTGAGGGCGATTTGATTACTCTTTATAGCAGATAGAACAAATTTGCATATGCTCTCTCTTGTTGGATTGTCTTTACTTGTCTCCCATGCAGGTTATTCTTCAAATTATGAAAACAAGGAATTTTATGTTAAATATATCACTGATATAGTATGAGTATTTACCATTTAACAAAAATGAAACTTTCTTCTAAATTAAGAACATAAAATAATAAAGTATGTATATCATTAGCTGTACTAATTAATGCAACTAATAATTTGCAATCAACTTTTAAGAGAATGGCTGATGAGGGGAGATAACAGACATTTCACCCTAAATAAAAATTAAATAAGGACAACAATAGTGTGGCTTCTGCCCTATAATTTAACGAAGCTATTTAAATATTTCCTTTATTAAGTTATTCATTAACTGGGAATTTAAAAATTTTTTCCTTCTTATTTTTATTTAATTCTCATTTTCTTTCATCTCATTTCATTTAACTTTGTGTTCTGTTGCACAATAATTAACTAAACACACACATAGAGTATTTTAATCCTGTTGCTCTTACAGACAGTCAAATGAACTTGCTAAATTGTTTTCAATGAAAATTATCCTGTTTCTTTTCTGCTTTGTGAAGTGATGTTTTTTCAAAATGATTTACTCACTTAATTTAGTTTCTTGTCAGTGTAAAGGAAAGAAAATTTTATCTCAGTTCTCTGTCCTGCTTATCATTTTATCAATTGTATTATATTGCCTTTTAATATCGCAGTGTTGTTTCATTCAGTATGCTTACAGTGTCATCATCTCACTTAGAAATATCTAAATAATGTCTATCTTAATTTGTTCAGCCAAGCCATTCAATCCTGAATGACTTGTAACCTAGTAAAGAAAAATTGATTATCTGATAAACCCTCTGTCTATATATTTGATTTTCCAAAAGAAATCCTTTCTCGTTCTTTATTATTCTACGCAATTTTCTACACAAGCAACCTATAATAAAAAAAAAATAGTTTACAACAGGGCATTGCATCTTATCTGCCTCCTCCTCGACCATACATACTTTTGCTTTTCATCTGTTTAAGGTGTTATCCTGTCTGTTGTGTTTCAATTCTCTCTTTTCTTTCGCTTCATCACCACACAAGACTTTAATCTTTTTTTATGCCTGCCATCAGTCTCTCCTTTCAATATTTTGCATACCAAACCAGATTATTTTCTACAGATTTTGTACACAATTCACAGCCAATGAGACCTCTTCTTCCTCTTTCTCACAATAAACACAACCTGTCCACTTCACTTTAGGGGTTTAGGGCCCCTTGTAGTGTCAACATGTTCCTGATCTTTCTATCAGGATCCTTAAGCTCATCACTTCTCCACTCCATCACACCAGCTCTGGTCCTTTGAGGTGCAATGGCTCTGTCTTTCACACCAACTTTAGTCTCTGTTTGTATTCCTTTTATAATAGTTCTTTCATTTCCTTCTCTTGAATTTGGTCTGTTTCCAGGAGGCCTAATTACTTATACTCCTTGTTGTCAATTTCCTCCATAACTTCCCCATCCGTTAATGTAATTCCTTCCATCTTATCAATATTACTGCACTTCAGTAGTAGTACTCCACACATTTTTATGCCAAATTTTATTCTTGTGTTCATGCTGAATATATGAACCATCTCTACAAGGGAATCCATCTGTTCAAAGTACTTCTCAAAGAGTTTTAGGTCATCCATGAATAGCAGATGGTTTATCTTAAATGCACACCCTCCCAGCCTTTGTCCTTCTCAACATTAATGAAAGTGCAACTGTACACAGTACAAATGGCAAAGGTGAAAGACTGTCTCTTTGGAATATTCCTCAATGTTTACAACTCTCAATGTCTGTTTACTGTATATGATGTCAACTCAGTCTTCCAGCCATCCATACTGATCACCAGAAACTGTCTAACTTTAGTTGCAATACCAAGCATTTCAACACAGTCCACCAACCAATTATGTGGCACCGTGCCATAGACTTTGCAGTAATCAATCCAGGCCATGGCATGAATTTTGTGCCTCCTTTTACAATCTTTAAGGATTATCTTATCAATCAACAATTGATCTTTGGTCTCCCTTTTACTCTTCAGGTAGTGTCTTCTCCAGATATTTGTATATCATTTCGGCAATGACACCTGCCATAAGCTTCCACATAAGTGGAATGCAAGGCATAGATCAAAAGTTGTCAACTGCATTTCCTTTACTGGATACTTTCAAACACAAAATTGTTCTCTCAAAGGTTAACCATTCTGGCAACCCCTCTTCTCCATTCAAAATCTTATTCAGTTGTTCAGCAATTCTCCCATGAAGGGCCCTTAGTTCTTTTTTTTTTCAGTCAGAACCCTTGCACTACGTCTCTGCCAGGAGCCTTCTAATTTGGCATCTTCCTACATTGGATAATTACCATATCAGATATCATCTCTAATTCTTCCTGGTGATTATCCCCAATAATCCCCAGGAAGTGTTATGTCCTTTTCAATCTCACTCAACCATTCCACACTTCCATTGGGCTCTTTTCCTACACTCCAAGACTTTTTACTTTCATTCACATCAGGGATTACATCATCACTCCAAACCCTTCTTCTTCTTCTTTTTCTTCTTCTTCTTCTTTGTCGTTGTCGTTGTTGTCATCATCATCGTCATCATCATCATCATCATCATCATCATCATCATTGTTATTTTGTTAAAATGGGATTTCATCCTACTTGCATTTGTTTTGTTGCTTCATTTTTTTTTCCTTTCAATTCAGTTTTCTTCCTCCAATCAATTCTTTTATTAAGATTTCTCTACAAATTTCCATTTTATTTAGGTTTAATTTTAATTTTTTTTCCCAAATCTCCTTCACCTGCCTCCCTTAAATCTAATTAGACAGTGTAATGTCCCCATTTAAGGTTTGATGGCTCCAACTAAATGAAGCAGACATTTGTCACTTTCGCAGAGAAGAAGGGAACTTTTCACTTCATAATGAACATCGTAGTTTCAAGAACCATCGAATTAAATCATAAAAGGAAACAAATAAACATTTAATTAACTTCCCTTCACAGAATTGTCCCTCACCATAAAATTGGTCAGTCAGAAGAACCCTCCTCTGAAATGCAGACTGACAAAGAAAACTCTCCCCTTGTGGCAAGAAGCAACCCATCAATTTCTTTACAAAGAATTCTTCAATAAGAAATGGAAAAAGCGTGTTCATCATCATTGATTTAATGTCTGCTTTTCCATGCTTGCATAGGTTGAACGGAATTTAACGAGGCAGATTTTCTGTGGCTGGATGCCCTCCCTGTCACCAACTTTCACCTGTATCCAAATCAGCTTAAGTGGTCCTCATGGCCAAAACGTATTTCCATAGAACATTGGAAATGAAGCAGACCCAGTTGCTTGTTTACAGCTTTTATGTGATGTTGAAACAGGGAGACACGACTATGTGCACACACATGACTTGTCTCACACACACACTCTCTCTCTTTCATGCACACACATATACAAAAAGCATCATTTGAGCATGGTCGTTGCCAGTGCCGCCTGACTAGCACTCATGCCCGTGGCACGTAAAAAGCACCATTCAAGCATGGTTAATGCCAGTACTCCCTGACTGGCCCTCCTGCCAGTGGCATGTAAAAAGCACCCACTACACTTTCAGAGTGGTTGGTGTTAGGAAGGGCATCCAGCTGTAGAAACTTTGCCACATCAGATTGGTGCCTGGTGCAGCTTTCTGGCTTGCCAGCCCTCAGTGAAACTGTCCAGCCCATGGCACCATGGAAAGCAGACGTTAAACAACGATGATGATAATGATGATGGGCTGTGAATGATACCATCGGTGTTTGTAGTTGATGGCATGAAAAAACACAAAAGCATGCATTTTACGATTCAGTGATGCTATTCACAACTTGATATGCATTTTCATGCATGTTGCTTATCAGAGGAATTTCCTCTTGGGACTCTTTCTGCAGTGGATGATGGACTTCATATGTTTGAATTTACTCAGACATTTAGTGTGACTTTACCTGGATATATTTAGTCAACGCTGTTTCATGCATACATACACACACATATAATATGTGTGCATGTGTGTATGCATGTGTGTATGCATGAGTGTGTTTGTGCAAGCATGCATGTGTGTGTGTGTGTGTGAAGTAAGTGAAGGAGGGACAAAGAAATAAGAGACAAACCTTTCATTAAGAAACTTTGCAGAATTATGATAAGAAACATTCAATTTATGACAATTCTATCATTTAGAAATGGTGTTCTGGCATTTACCTTATTCAATATGTTTTCTGTATTCTTATAGAGTAGAATGAATGTAATTTGAGGGAGTTTAGCCAGCAATTTCTAGCAGCTTACATGATCTTTGCTGACTCAAATGTCTCCATGATGTATCTTTAGGTAATTATTGGAACTGATTTCCCTTGTAAAAGATTTACTTATAAACGATGTGAAAATAATGATGTTTTGTGTAATTAAACAGTTTTGGTAACACAAAATAAATGGAAAAAAAAATAATAAAGACTGAAAGCAAGAAAAAATTCATTTTCAAAAACGGTGTGAAAATGAAATGGGAAATTCTCTGTGAGAGCTTTTAGGAGAAAAATAAACTGAAAGAATACTTCTTTGCAAGTTTGCCATTAAAGCATAAGTGTTTTGTTGAAAGAATTGTCATCTCAATTTATTTGTTGGTTCTTTGTGCAAATGTGAAAGTGCCACACATTTGCTTTCCTTATGCAGCACCAGGACCAAATTTGACACTTTCTCAGATAACTAGGTAAAAATTGTTTTCCTCGCTTCTTCAATGAATGCTGCATTCAAATCATATTACTTTCATGAAGAGTCAGCCTAAAGAACAGTGTTTATTTTGCAATGAATAAGGTTTCAAGAAGCATTAGCAATTTAATTCTTGTGTGAGTGTTCTTTCAGAAATAGAACTTCGATCTGAACCGACATTTAAATGTAGAAAATGACTGGGATTTATTTGAAGAATTTGAAGAAATTTGTAATAAGGTAGAAAATACTGTTGAGGATGTGTTCCAAAATATTATTAAATATAGGAAAATAGTAGAAATCTTTAGTAAAGAAAAGGGAAAAAAGAAAAAAAAAATGACTGAATTGAAAACAAAAGAGAAATTCTAGCTGCAAAGAAAGCAAAATGGACTGTGCCAAAATATACTATTACTGAGCAGCTTAGCCATATATAGCTCTCAGTTCCAGACCTTTCATGGTTGATTTAGCTTTCAATCCTTCAGGGAAGAAAGCAAAAATAAAGCTGACTTGAAGGGACCAAATGCTGAAAATTAATGAGACTGGTGTGTGGTTTGCTAATAAATTTTTGCTGGAAAAACCACACACGAACCTCATTAATTGTATGAAAATAAAAATAAAAATAAAAATCACCTCTAATTTGCACATATTTCCTTCAGTTAAACAAATTGGTGTTATATAAAAACAAGATCAACATCATCAACATCGACATCAGCAACTGCCGTGGTAATATGTCTACTTTGATGTGATACCAACTGGAAGAATTCATTTCCTACAAGACAACAAAAGAAAGGCAGAAAGCAGCAGCATGAGATTATGGAAATAAACAAGCAGTGGAATGAAACATTGAATGACATTGTGCGCCAATCAGGTGAGAAGTACATGGAGTAATAAATATATTGGGAGCCATTCAATGCTGTAAATTTTTGCAAAGAAGTCAGGCTTCAGTATTCATTAAGGTTCTGTTATTCCGTTGCTGCTTCTTCTCCCTGCACCAGCAGCAGCAGCAGCAGCAGAAGCAGCAGCAATGGAGATAATGAGGCAGATTATATGTAGCCATTCAGCTTGCAAGAAATAGCAGTCAGATCTTTCTCATATCACATCGTGTTATGTTCAAATAGTGAAAGGTATATTAGATAATGCAGTTATAGATACTCTACATCTAAAAAAAATGACAGGATGGTCATATTTGGTATGTCTTTCAGCATAGGAGACTTGTTCAATAAGTTTTCAGTGGATGGGCGGAATCTAAACATCAACAAAAACAATGACAGCAACAACAAGAACAACAACAAAACTAGTCCCCAGACATGCTGTGTCTCCTCTCTCTGTTACTCCTCCACTGTTACTCCTGTATTATGCACTCCACACGACCATTTGGTCTTTGTATCAGCTCCACTCAGGCCCACATCACCCTTTCATCAGATATATTGTGTCAACCACCCCTTCCACACACTTTATAGAACATCTCTACCCAATCCTTCCTTCCAAGAATGTTAACTCTGCCGAATTCCTTCATTATGCATTATTTTTAAAACTATTCAAAAAGGAACATTAACCACAACATTCTCATCAGAAGCAGAGGCCCTGTGGGAGGGAGCAAGGGGTGGGGCAATCCTTTCCTCCAAACTAAAACCATATATATATATATATATATATATATATATATATATATATATATATATATATATATGCATAGCTATCGATCTATAGATCTATATATATAATTATATATATTTGTGTGTATGTGTACATATGTATAGGCATCTCTCTCTCTTTTTCTTTCTCTTCAACCCTCCCTCCCCCTTCCCCTCTCTCTCTCTATATGTATATATATATACATACATATACATATGCATATATATATATGCAGGTATGTTGATACAAACAAGAAAAATGGAACCTAGAGTCATTCTGTTACTTCTGCTAAATATTAATATGTATACACACACACATACACACATATATATGTGTATATACGTGTGTGTGTGTGTGTGTGTAAACAGAGAGATTGATATGTATGTATGTACAGAAACAGTTTAAAATGTGGCCCAAGATGTTTGCAGAGGTTCTATGATTTGTGAGCTGCAGACTGTTCATGTCTCTCTTGAAGAGATTCAGGAAAAATTCGAGCACTGCGAGAATTCCAAATGGAATAGGTTTTTCTGGGAAAAGAACCAAATGAAATAACAGGTAGAACAGGGGGTGAGGGGGACGATGGTGGAAGTGGTCGTGGTGGACACCAATGGCTGATGAGAGAGAGAGAGACAATGGAAATAAGTGCCAGGTCACCTTTCAAAAATAATCTGCTGTAATCTACCATCATTATTCTGAGTAGAGTTTCGTCAACTTTGCTGAGACAGAAGAATATAAGTGCTAGCTTTAAGAGACCCTGTGTCACATTATGGCATTTATCGTATTTAACTGTGTAGTCCTGCACTTTAATAATTTATCCAGGGCACGTCTAGTGAATGTAATGTGTGATTTGTGATGCTGAATATTTTAAATCTTCTCTGCAGTTTGGTTATTTTTACATTCATTGATTTTTTTCCCCCCCTTTTCCTTTTCTCTGTAAAGAATGTTGTATTCTTTTGGTTTGACTCTTTGCTATAAATACTTATGTCTAGGTTAAGCTGTTATTTAGGCTTTAGCTGAAATGGAACCGCTCCGTTGCTACAATAAAATATGTTTGGTTCTTTTATGTGTAGCATGACTTAAAGAACAGCAATAGAATCGTAATGGCCAAATGAAGTATTCACAATATGTTTATCTGTGTTTTTTGTTGTTTAACCTCATCTTAGCCCCTTAGCATTCTGATCACTCTGTCAAATGTGATTCTTATTTATTCTCATTGTTTAGAATTAATCGTCTATTATCTTTTCGCATTGAGATTTTGGTGATATGATTGCTTATTATGGAACAGGTGTGAGAGGACAGGTCTAGCCAGTTTGAATATACAATAAGTAGAATATTTGGGCCACATATGGCTGGCGATTTACTAAAGGGTAAATCATCCAACCCATGCTAGCATGGAAAGCGAACGTTAAACGATGATGATGATGATGATGATGATGATGATGATGATGATGATGATGATTAACCCAAACCTTGCTGATCTAAGATCAATACTGTGATCATCGCATGTTTTTAACATGCTGGACTACAATATTTATCCTCTTCTTTCCTAAGAATTTATCATTTAAATCATGTTCCGGTATGAGTAAAATATTTGGCTGCTGTTTCCAGCAAATCTAACGACCGCATAGAGGTTTCCCAATATGATCTTCCCATATTTATGAAGAAATGTATGATAACATTATCTAATGTCTGTTTTGCTTAGATAAGAAAAACAAAAAAATTGTCCTTACTTGTGTATTATACTAAATTGTAATTTACAGGGAATTTAGTTGCTATCTCTAGCAGATTAAGTGAATCCATGTAGGTTCACATTGCGAACTCTTGCGACCCCAGTTCAAAACCACCCCTAGTTCGATGATAAAAACTTTATCTTTTAAATTTTTCTCAATTAAAATTTTCATCCAAATTACATATGAATTTATGTTTGAAACACCAGCTTAACAGGCATAGGTG